>NW_004444248.1:974026-1007555 GCF_000243295.1 Trichechus manatus latirostris
TACTGTTTCATGAGAAACTATTTGTTCTGTAAGCCTTCACCTGAAGTACAGTAATAAATAAATAAATAAATAAATAAATAATGCCTAAAATAACCACAAAAATTATAAATTAAATAACTTTTCTCTGTGCTAAATACTCTGATAAATGCAGAGTATGAGGGTAGTCAGTAAGAGAAGTGAGAAGTGGGAAAGAACAGAAAGGAGGAGGTGCAAAAGCAGACAAGGTGGAGCACCTACCCTCTGAGAGAATAGAAGGTGGATGGAGAGATAATGTAATTAAATAATATCTGGCATTTCTGAGGTACTGCTGGGCTCTTTCAGGAGTTCACAACCAATCACAGTGGAGCCACATAACACATCAAAATGGATGGCACAACAAGATACCTAGCATTAAAATTATAAAAATGTCACTTTTTAATAATTCCACTATTTTAATTTTTTTTTTTTCAGGGTAATGATTTCAACATTCCCTATATCTTCATTCTACTAATTTACAAATGACCAAAATTCACCACTTTATATTTTTCTCAGCTTTCAGGAAGGTATATTTTATAGTTTCCCAGCAGACTTTTTGTCTGTAATTATCATTCTTATCTGCACATGATCACTATAGTGACCTGCTTAATGAACAAAAGTAACTACATTGTCTGTTACAGCCCATGCCTCAGGATATAGCTTTCTGCAAGCAACAAACCCCTCCATGCCAATTGCCATTTTTTAGTTTAAAACAAATATTTACACTCATTGTACAAACAACTTTAACACTCAATTTTAACATTTTAAGTAGAAACTAATGTTAACTTAAATTCCAAAATAGTCAGTACATGAAAGTAAATCATTGGTAGAACCTGAACAATTTCTAAAGTAGCTTCAATAAATTTAAGTAATTTTTGAATATGTATGGCAATATCAAATTTGGTTTGAATTATCACTTCACAAGCTATTTAAATCTACTAATAGAAAAATTCTAAGACCACATCACATTTGATATAGGTTATTAAAAACAGAAAATTCTAAAGTTATCTTCAGAAAAATATCTACAATAGTTAAAAGCGCAAATAAAAGAACCCACTAAACTGTAACTCTGACTTTTAGGTTTTACAGGCACTGACACAGCAGTCCCTACAAAACTCTGAAGGCAATAGAAGCAACAGCAGCAGCAATAGGGGCTGGTAACAGAATGAGAAACTACAACACAAGTTTCATAGCTTAGCTACAGTGTTCCCACCAGCACAAAAAGAAGAATTTAGCTGATTCTTGAGCAAAAATCAGATACTGTCCTTAGGAGAAATGCTTAGCCTAAGAGGGTCCTAGCTTCATATTTTACTACACTTAGGACTTAACTTTCCTCAGAAAACTCCATAAGGATCTCAGTTATTCATTTCTCTTTGCCCCTAGGGCTATCAAACATTGGGCAAAAACAATACAGTTGTTGATAAAAAAAAATAATTTTCAGTCTCAGTCAGCTGAGTAGCTGCCTACATTGAATGAGATATTATTAAATGTATTCATTTTTCTATAATTCATTGTATGTGAATTGCCAGGGTAGACATTTCACTGTTTTAACACAGGTGAATTCAGTCCAAGGTACTCTGTTCAATGTTAAAGAGGATGAAAAACCGACTAAAAACTAATTTAATATTGCCAAATAATTTGATTGTGTGTGGAGTGGGGGGGAATATTAAAAAAAAAAAAAATAAAATCACCAAAAGGGTCTTGAAGTGTAATAAAAACTGAAGACCCAATTGATAAGATCTGTCACAATAGAAATTAATTTTGAAATTTCAAACAATAGAACATCAATATTATTCCGATTATGTGTTGCTGAGAAATCATCAGGTTACTTCAGAATCTGCTTAAAATGTCTTTTATTCCATTTCAAATTTTTTTTTCAGTGGTTTACAAGGTAATAATGAAACACCATATAATTTCTGTGTTATTCCACACACAATTTGGACCATTCTCCTAATTAAAAAAAAAAAAAAAAATCCAGCTTTACATCTGCTGGTACAATTTGAACAGAAAGACTCTTCCAGATGAATTTTGTAACAGGAAAACACTAAAGCCTTCCTGAAAATATAGGAAAAGTAATTAAAATTTGATTAATACTGACTTCCTTAATGCTTGCTACCTCTCTTTTTATATTTTTCTCTGTAATAAAATTTACAAGGTTCAATTTATTTATAAATATCAGTTCTTTCTTAACCTTTCTGATCAGTAGTTTTTTTTTTCATTTTCTGTATTTGCCTACAGTTAATTTTTAAACAAGAAAAATTATTATAGGTGGAGCCAAAATGACAGACTAGTCAGTTACACCAAGCCACGCTTCTGCAACAAAGACCTACAAAACCAGGTACAACAGATACAGGCATCAATCCTGAAACCCTGAACTTTAAATGGAAATCCTGGTGGTGTAGTGGTTAAGAGCTTTTGCTGCTAACCAGAAGGTTGGCTGTTCAAATGCACCAGGCACTCCTTGGAAACCCTATGTGACAGTTCTGCTCTGTCCTATAGGGTAGCTATGAGTCAGAATCAACTCAACGGCAACGGGTTTGGTTTTGGTTTGGAACTTTAAATGAAAGGATAAAGTGTTAAAGTATTAGGTCATTAGCCACTGAGAAGAAGAAATTGATTGAAAACAGTGAAAAAGTAGAGATACGGAGTGGAGGTTTCTTGCTTACCAGCATGGCTCAGCGCAGCCATCTTAAGATAGAGCCAAAAACCCTCACAAAGAGCACAGAAAGGCACCTTCATGGAACTCCCAATAAAAGACAGAGGAATGACTTGGACATACCCAGAGCAAAGTAGCATCCTGTTTGCTGGTTGCCGCTCAAGGAAGTGCCCAGACACTCTCACACGGTAACAGAGGAGTATACTCCTACAACCCTCACCCTTCTGGCAAGTAGTGGCAAGAACTGCCCCATCCTAGCAGCCCTGACCACCGGGGACCACAGTACAAACCCTCTCTACTTTGTCCCCCTGTCTAGACTCACCCTCTCCCCTTTTACCCTGCCTCCTGCCTCTGTCTTCCCACCAGCCACATCCTGCTGTGCTGCAACCAAGTGACCTGGCTCTGCATACCTCCCTCCCTGCCAGCCAGTCCAGCTGCATGCATCACAGTGGAGCAACCAGACCTTTGCCACCTCCCTTACTGCCAGCTCTGAGCTGCTCTGCTCCAGCTGTGCGACCTGGCCCTGTGCCCAGGCCCTCTCCTTCTCTGCTTGCTCAGCCCCACTGTACCCCAGACAAGTAACCCAGCCCCACATCCCTCCCTTCCTGCCATCCCTGTACAGATGCCCTGCAGCTGAGCGTCCCAGCCCCATGCCATCTGTACCTGCTGTCCCCACCTCACTGCAACACAGCTGAGCAAACTGCCCTGCCCATCTGGACAAGGTGAAAGAGCTATCGTGCCCACAGATGAACAAGCAACAAAGTAAGCCTAGCCTGCCTGCCCAGACATGTTAAAACAAAACAAAAAAGCCAGACAAAGCAAATAAAAATACAACCTATAAATAAAGAAAGTAATACTGGAATGTCTCAGAGACAGCCAACAATATCAAAATATATAAAAAAGCAGGAAAAGATGGCTCTAACAAGTGAACAAAATAAAGAATCATATGACTTTCCAGAAGAAGAAAAGGCAGTGAAACTACTTGATATGGAATTCAAAAGACTAATATTTAGGGCACTCTAAGAGATGAGAAAAAAGACCAAGGAAAACACAGACAAAACCAAGAAGAAAATAGACAAAATCGTGGAAAACACAGACAAAACCAATGGAAACATAGCCAAAATCAAGGAAAATAAGCAATAGAATAATTCAGGAAAATAATACAAGAACAAAATGTCAAAATAAACAAACAATTAGAAATCATACAAAAACAGTAACTAGAATCCAAAAGATAAACAACAAAATTCAGAAGTGGAAAACACAATAGAGGTATCAGGAGCAAATCTGAAGCAATGGAAGACAATATCAGTAAGATTGAAGACAAATCTATGGATGCCACTTTGTTTGAGGACAAATCAGAGGAAAGAATGAAGAAATCCTTAGAATTATATGGGGCATAATCAAGGGCAAAAATCTGCACAAAATCAGAGTTCTAGAACAGGGGGAAAAAATGGAAAATACAGAGAGGACTGTTCAAGATTTGCTGGCAGACAGCTTCCCTAATATCATGAAAGATGAAAAGCTGACCAACCAAGAAGCTCGACAAACTCCATATAGAATAGACTCCAAAAGAAAGTCACCAAGACATATCAGAATCACACTTACCAAAACCAAAGACAAAGAACCCTGAGAGTAACTCGAGAAAAAAGAAAAGTCACTTAAAAGAGGAAACAATGACTAAGCTCTGATTACTCAGCAGAAACTATGCAAGCAAGAAGGCAATTGGATGACATACATAAAATCTTGAAAGAAAAAAAAAACAAAACTGCCAACCAAGAATAATATATCCTGCAAAAGTCTCTCTCAAATACAATGCTGAAATTAAGACATTTCCAGATAAACAAAAATGAAGGTTGTTTTTCAAAAACCAAAACAAACTTATAAGAAATAGTAAAGGGAATCCTTCGGTTAGAGAACCAACAACATCAGACAACAATCTGAGGTTAGGACAAAGGACAGCATCAGCCAGGTATCAACCTAGGTAAGAACTGTAAATAATAAAACAAAACTAAAAGATTTAAAACAAGGAACCAGAGACATCAATCTGTAAATGATAACAATGTCAAAACAATAAAAGGGGGAATAAACAGTGTAGGTATACAACTTTTAAATAGAGAGGAAATAAGGCAATATCAAGTAACAAATGACTAGTTTAAACTTAGGAAGATAGTTGTAAATTTCACATAACCACAAAGGGAGTTAACAAACCTACTCATCAAAATAAAAAAGAAGAAAAACATAAAGCTTCAATAAACACAAAATCTATAATAAAAGAAATGGAACACAAAGGAAAGGAACTCAGCACAGGAAAGCAAGAGGAGCAAAGAAAATGTCATCACCACAAAAAAAAAAAAGCATAACAAAATGACAGCAATAAACTAACAACTATCAATAATCACACTGGATGTAAACTGCTTAAATGCACTCATAAAAAGACAGAGAGTGACAGAATAAATTAAAGAAAAAACATGATCCATTGATATGCTGTTTACAAGAGACACGTCTTAAACACAAAGACATAAATACATTAAAAATCAAAGGATGGAAAAAATATATCAAGCAAACTGCAACAAAAAAGAGCAGGAGTGGCAATACTAATCTTAGATAAAATAGATTTTAAGTAAAAATCCATAAAAGACAAGGAAGGACATTTTATAATGATTAAAAGAGTATTCCACTAAGAAGACATAACCTTAATAAATATCTTTGCACCCAACAACAGAGCTCCAAAAATACATTAAACAAACTCTAACAGCACTGAAAAGAGAAATAGACAGTTCCACAATAATAATAGGAGACTTCAACACACCACTCATGGTAAAGGACAGAACATCTTCTGTATACAGAAGATCTAAAGGCCAGAATCAATCAACTAGACCTCACAGATGTATATAGAACACTCCACCCAACAGCAGCAAACTATACATTCTTCTACAACACACATGGAACATTGTCCAGAATAGACCACATTTTAGGCCACAAAGCAACCCTCAATAAAGTCCAAAATATTGAAATAATACAAAGCATCTTCTCTGATCACAATGTCATAAAAGTAGAAATTAATAAGAGGAGGAGCAAGGAAAAAAAATCAAAAACTTGGAAAATGAATAACACCTTGCTTAAAAACCACTGGGTAATAGAAGAAATCAAAGACGGAATAAAAAATTCCTAGAAACAAGTGAGAATGAAAACATATCATACCAAAACCTTTGGGACACAGCAAAGGCAGTGGTCAGAGGGCCAATTTATAAAAATACATGCACACATCAAAAAAGAAGAATGGGCCATAATCAAAAAGTTAGCCCTACAACTCAAGCAAACAGAAAGAGAACATTCAAAAGAAGCCCAAAGCCACCAGAAGAATGGAAATAATAAAGATCAGAAATAAACGAAATAGAGAACAGAAAAGCAGTGAAAGAATCAACATCAAAAATTGGTTCTTCGAAAGGATCAATAAAATGGAAAAACCTAGCAAAACTGACAAAAGAAAAATAGGAGAGGAAGCAAGTAATCCAAATAAGAAATGAGATGGGGACATTACAATAGACCCAACTAAAATAAAATGGATCATAACAGAGTATCTTGAAAAACCATACACCAACAAGTTTGAAAACCTAGAGGAAACAGACAAATTTCTAGAAACACTCTATCTTCCTAAACTAACACAAATTGAGGTAGAAAATCTGAACAGACCCATAAAAGAGAGAGATTGAAATGGTAATTAAAAAACTTCCAACAACAACAACAACAAAAAAAATGCCCTGGTGTGAATGGCTTCACTGGAGAATTCTAATTCTACCAAACATTCAGAGAAGAGGTCACACCAGTACCACTCAAATTATTTCAGAGCATAGAGAAGGAAGAGACACTCCTGAATTCAATCTATGAAGCCAGCTTAACCCTGATATCAAAGTCAGGCAAAGACACGACATAAAAAGAAAATTATAGACCAATATCTCTCATGAATATAGATGCAAAAACTCTCAACAAAATTCTAGCCAATAAAATTAAACATCATATTAAAAAAAATAATACACCACAAACAAGTGGGATTCATACCAGTTATGCAATGATGATTCAGTATTCGACAATTAATGAACATAATCCACCACATAAACCGAACAAAAGAATCACATAATCATCTCAATTGATGCAGAAAAAGCATTTGATAAAGGTCAACACTCATTCCTTATAAAAACTCTAAATAAAGGATGAATAGAAGGAAAATTCTTTGACATAACAAAAGGCATCTATACCAAACCAACAGCCAACATCATCCTTAATGGAGAGAGGCTGAAAGCATTCCCTCCTGAGAATGGGAACAAGACAAGGATGCTCTTTATCACCACTCCTATTTAACATTGTGCTGGAAGAGTTAGCTAGGCAAGAAAAAGAAATAAAAGGCCTCCAAATTGGAATGGAAGAAATAAAACTATCCTTATTTCATATAAAGTTGGTCATTAGTTTCTCCATTTCAGTAAAGAATGTTGTTGGGATTTGTGTCACGAATGCATTGTATCTGTAAACCAATTTAGGTAGACTTAATATGCTCACTATATTAAGTCTTCCCATCCATCAACACAAGATGTCTTTCCATTTTTGTAAGTCTCTTTTAGTCTCCTGTAGTGGTGTATTATAATTTTCATTGTATACATCTTTTATATCTCTGGTTAGGTTAATTCCTAGGTATTTTATTGATTTGGAGGTATAGTGAATGGTATTGTTTTCTTGGTTTCTTTTTTGGAGTAGTCTTTGTTAGTGTAGAGGAACCCAGCTGATTTTTGTGTATTGTACCTTGTATCCCACAATGTTGCTAAATTCTTCTATTAGTTCCAGTAGTTTTCTTATGGAATCTTTAGGGTCTTCTGTATACAGGATCATGTCATCTGCAAATAGAGATAGTTTTACTTCTTCCTTTCCAATTTGGATACCTTTTACTTCTGTTTCTTGCCTTATTGCTCTGGCTAGCACTTCCACTACAGTGTTGAATAAGAGTGGTGATAATGGGTATTGTGATCATAAATATTGTGTGTCAACTTGCCTGGGCCATAGTTCTCAGTGGTTTGGCAGTTATAATGTAGTTTGTCAGTCATATAATGATGTAATCATTTCCATGATGAGATCTGATGTACTGTAATCACCTCCATGATAGCATCTGCTGTGAATAGTCAATCAGTTGAAAGGGAGTTTCCCTGGGGGTGCATCCTGCGTCATATATAGGTGGACTTTCTGGCAAGGCTTGTGGGCTTTGGCTCTCTCTGGATCCTGCAGCTGGCTCCTGTTCGTCTGACCTCTGAGCCCCTAAATTCCGTTGAATCACTCTTGCCAACAGAACCAGCCCTCTCATTCACATATGAAGGGATTACTCCATGTCTGTCTGCTAAGTTACCCTCCCCAGTAAAATCATTAGCCCGTCCACCCCCGTCAGACAAGATTAACCCAGCTGTGTCTAAAGAACCTTTGTCTGAATCATTGCTTGGGGCATCACCTAAGCCAGATGCTTTACAAGACAATGCTGAATGTTCTCACACACATTCCCACCACCCATTTTAGCTTCTAGACCTATAAACAGACTTAATTTCCAGCAAGCCCCAAAAGGTGAAGTACAAAGTATGTCCCAAGAGGAGGTACACTACACTCCAAAAGAACAGCTTGACTTTTCTAATATGTACAAACAGAAACCTGGGGAATATGTGTGGGAAAAGCTTTTAAGGGTATGGGATAATGGTGCAAGGTGGATCAGTCTGAGTTTATTGATATGGGCCCACTAAGCACAGATTCTTCATTTAATGATTCAGCTGGAGAGGTTAGGAAAGGATCTAATAGTTTATTTGGTTGAGTTGCTAAAGCATAGTTTACTTGGGGGCCTACACTAAATCAAGTTGAAGTACCAGACCTGCCTTTGTATACAGTAGAAGATATCTAAAAGCTTAGGGAAATTGGCATGTTAGAGTAGATTCATCAGGTTAGACCCACAGACGCACACATGGGATGCCCAGAGGACGCACATTTTACCACAACAGTGAGGAACAAATTTGTGAAGGGAGCCCCAGCAACCCTGAAGACTGCTGTGATTGCTATTTTATATGTCAGATTTGACAGTGGCAACTTCTCTCACTGAATTAAGACACCTAACTACAATGGGGCTGATTGGAATAGAGACCAAGTGGCAGCACTCAATCGACAAAGACAAGGTGGACGTGGTTACTGTAATGGATAGTGGAGTCAAAACGGTAATCAGAATAATCTAACTCATATGGACTTACGGTGTTGGCTACTTAGTCATGGTGTCCCTAGGAGTTAAATAGATAAGAAATCTACTAAATATTTACTTGATCTGTACAAGCAGAAGAATTCTAGGTCAAGTGGACAGCAATCTAGCTTGAATCTCCAGAATAGAGAGTCATACCCCTCAGTCAATTCCCAGACTTGAGTTTTATTACGATTCTACTCTCATTACTTAACCCTTTCAAGACCCAATTATTTTCTGCTTTGAATTTTTTGTTGCTACTGTGTGTTTTTGTTAATGGAATGTGTGCTGAATCATCCAGTGTGTCTCATTGCCACAGAGGCCTATAAATCTCAATATGTCTGAATTTTTGGTAGATAATATGGATTTTTTTAGGATGGTCTTAGTCATCTAGTGCTGCTATAACAGAAATACCACAAGTGGATGGTTTTAACAAAGAGAAATTTATGTCCTCACAAAGTATGCTAAAAGTCCAAATTCAGGGCATCAGCTCCAGGGGACGGCTTGTTCTCTCTGTCAGCCTTTTTCTCTTTGGTGTTCCCCCAGACTAGGAGCTTCTCTGTGCAGGTACCCCGGTCCAAAGGACGCGTCTGCTCCCAGCACTGCTTTCTTGATGGTATGAGGTCCCCCTGTCTCTCCGCTCACTTCTCTCTTTTATATCTCAAGACATTGCCTCAGGATACAATCTAATCTTGTAGACTGAGTCCTGCCTTACTAACACAACTGCCACCCATCCTCCCTCATTAACATCATAGAGGCAGGATTTACAACATATAGGAAAACCACACAATACCAGGAATCATGGCCCAGCCAAAGTGATACACAAATTTTGGGGGGGACATAATTCAATCCATGACAAGGACTCATCTCAAAAATCCTATCCTCAGAGTCCAGTAGTATATATATGTACCCTTAGTGTACCCCTAATTCTGCCACAAGAGTCCAGAGGTACATATGTGTACCACATAAAAAATTTTCCCAAAATTCATATTTTTCCTGCCATACATATCAATTCAGCACCACCTCATACAAGATCCTGTAAAAACAGTAATTTGTGGCACACACCCATTTCTTCCATTTCAAAGATACATACAGGTACCCGTCTGCCAGCAGCACATACTGTCATTGGTACAATACCTCCCAAATAAACTCCAGAAGCAGAAAAATTAAGTGGTAGCTATATGTACTGCCAGTCAAGAAAGGAGGAGAAAAAATAAGGGAACAAGGATAAAAGAATAAGAGAACAAGAAATGGAAAACAAAATAGACACAAAGAACAAGACAGGTTTATTTTGTTTTGTTTTAATGAGAAACTGAGATGTATTTGGACATGAACAGAAAGAGAGAGAGAGAGAAGAGTAAGTATCCAGAGCTAGAGATATTGAGACAGTAGAGTCTTAACAAAGAAATAGTTCCTTCTTGGGTCATTAGGATTTTAGTGCTGATGATATTTCACATTTTGAGACATGTTTACAACCATTACCATGGAGATTAGATAATGAAGCCCTGCCTAACCATTCTCCCATCCCCTCTTGTCCTGTATTCTTTACTTAGGAAACTCATTCTTTTTCAGTGGTTGATCTTCATATATTGGTATAATATTTCTAATCATGCCTCTCACTTAAATTTTATTCTTAGTTTTCAAAATCAATACAAACATTTTCAGTAAATCATCTACAATGCCACTCCAAAGCCTCTTTTTCCATATTTAATAAATTAGAACAGACTTCCAGAATCACTAATATAACAAATACCATGCTGTATGCAACAAAATGCAATGTCCAAAGTAAATAATATAAAGTATATTTTTATTTATTTAACAACTTCTTACATATTTGAAGGACTTTTATTTTGGCTAGAATATGTTCTTTCATGAGTGTATGTGATGGCCATGAAAATAGGCCACTCAGATCTCTGGCTATGGGAAATATAATTGATAAACAGCCCTAATGGATGCATTTTAAATCCATTGCAATTGTACTGGGGCCACGCTTCCCATGGCTGTTTCCAGAAAATGATGGAGTGTGGCAGGGATACTAAGGCAGGCTCAGGTCTATGGCAGGCAGGACTCTTCTGTCTTATGGCTTTGGTTGAAGGATTCACCAACGGCCTGGTAAAAACATTCTTAGAAATGGACTGTAGTCTGAGACTCTTCCTATAAAACACTTCCCTCTCTCCTTCACAGTTTCAGACATGTGTTATGGTCTAATGGCTTCTCCAGCCCCCTACCACCTTCTCTGGCTCTATCCCCATTTTCCCATACAAGAATTTTTCTCAAATATATTCCTTGTATGTCTAGTCCCATCTTAGCATCTGTTTCTCTGATGATCCAACCTAATGCTAAAGGTACCTAGATTGATCCAAGAAATTAGGCAATAAAATAGGCATTAAATCTGGTTCACTCACAGGCCTGTTGGCTGAGAGGGTAGATGAGGTAGAGCTAGTATCTGGAACGGGACAACAGCTAAAAGTTTCACTGGTAGTGACCTGGTAAAGTGTCCCAGTGAAAATGCATACCATTGTAGGTCCTATCATCCAGGCATTTGGAAAATATGCGGAAACCATGCATATAATAATGGTGGAGCTGACAGTTTACTGTTAATTTGTATTGATTCCCTGCAGAGGTATAATGAGAAACTGAGGATTATTAACAAGTACTAGAAAGCTAAATGTGACATAGGTAAGCAAGAAAAGCTGATAGAGTTCCAGAGCTCCAAAAATGTTTGAATCTCAGCCATGGCAGATCTATTTTGCCCTAATTATAAAAAATTGAGACCCTGAAACATGGGATAAGAACATCTGGATAAATGCCATTTGCTCAGAAAATGCCCCCAAATACTTAGAACAGACAGAGGTAGCCAAATTTTCCAGAATAAGAGCCAGTGTTTTCCCTGTGCTGGAAGACACTACAGAGGTATCTCTCCAACATGGCAACAAGCATCTCATTCAGGAACTGCTCACATCATTCATCAAGGTCATTATAAATGCTCTGATGAGAGAAGCACCAACATCACTAAAAAGTTCAGTATTGTGTCCCTCTACAAGCCAGTGCTGATGGAAGGAGAGGTAATCACAGACCTGGGTTCATTAATATCCATGGGATGATGGGACTGGTGGGCAGCACTTAGTCACTTGAAACCACTAATTGCCATAATCACCAGAAAGCTGGAGGAGCATCCAAGGGGACTTAACCATCTTGATAGAGATGGTTAATAGAACATGATGACATTCCTAGGAGTAAACTAGACAAGAATCCAAAAAGGGTCCCACTTAAAAGCCAGTACCAAAAAAAAAAAAAAAGAAGCAAAAATGGAGGTCAAAGAATCTGAGGGCAGTCACCCCAATCATCTGTCACTCAGATCCCAGACCTGAGCCAATTTTCACATCTGGAACCTACTAATTAAAGGTGGTTAGGCCTAGGAGAAAGAACTCTGCAATATTTTCGCAAGTATATAATGTGAGGATTTCCCTAGTCTTTCCCCAAAGGAACCTAAATAATTTATTCGGTTTGCCTTCACACTGTGGAAAGAGAAAAATGTAAGCATTTTTAGTACTGTTGAAAGAGGTTATTGACACCGATATCTAGAGATCCAAAAATCATTATGGCCCCTTTTAGAGTGCAGACTAGTGGGCACCAGATAGTAAATGAAGTCATGGCTAAAGTCAAATCAGAGTGGGCTTATTGGGTCTGCAGACCTACCCAGTATTCATTTTACCAATCTCTAAGTGCATAATTGGAATTGGTATACTTAGCAGTTGAAGTAATCCCAGCCAATACATTATTGAACTATAAGGCAAGAGCTACAAAGTGGAAACATCTGAAACTGCTCACCATTGGCCAAGATAATAAATCAAAACAAATATTGTATCTCAACGGGGGTAGAGGAGATCAGTATGATCATTAAGGTCCTATGGGACGCACAGGTGGCGGTTCCTATAGTATCTCTATTTACTTTTGCCAGACTAACCCCTGTAGAATCTGTTTAGATCCTGGAGAATGAATGCAGACTCCAGTAGGCTTAACTAATTAGTGGTCTCAAATATAGTTGCTGGGTTAGGCATAATGTTGTTAGAGCACATTAATAAGGCCCCAGGTGCCTGGCTTGCAGTCATTGATTTGGTGAATGCATTCTTTTTTCATTCTGATTAGAAAAGAGAATTGGATATAGTTCATATTCACATGGAACAGATGACAGTATTCATTTAGTTTTGCCTTAGGTCTAAGTTAACTCTCTTACTCTGTCATAATATAGTCTCAGGAAATCTGGACTGCCGGGACATCCTGCAGAATGTCACCCCAATGTATTACATTAATGGCATCATCCTGATTGAACAAGTTGAGCAAGGGGTAGCTAGAATACTTGAGGCTTTAGTAAAACACGTGTCTCTAGAAAAGCTGCTGCATCTTGAATCACATATCACAATAAAAGAAACACAGTGACTGGTAGACCTCTTTAGTTCTGGAGGCAAAATAGTCCACACCTAGGAACACTGCTCTGGTCCTTACACCTGACGACACATATGTCTGTCAGCTTTGAGTGGTGTGGTACCTGGAGCAGGCAAGGGATATGCACTAGGCCTAGGCTTCAGTGCAAACAATCGTACCACATGGTCTATACAGTCCAACAGACACTATAATATTGGTGGGAAAAGATGCAATGTGGAGTTTTGGTACATTACAGTGGGAGAATCCTTCTGAAGTAAAGTCATTGCCAAGAATTACACACCTTTCAAGAAATAGATTTTGGTATGTTACTGGTCCCTGGTCTAGACAAACAACTTAATGATGGTTATTAGATGACCATGCATCTGGAACTGACTACTATGACCTGAGATCTGTCAGAGGCACCAATTCATAAAGTGGAGTGGGCTTAGCAGCAGTTCTTAATAAAAATAAAATGGTACATCTGGGATGCAGCCTGAGTATAACCACAGAGCACAAGTAAGCTGCATGACTAGGTGACCTAGATGCTCATGTCATTTACCACAGTTGTACCATCACCATTCCCCAGTTTGCACCTATGAAACTATAAGTTGTCCCATACAACCAGGTGAAAGAGGAAGAAAAACTTGAGCTTGGATTTTACATGCAAGTCAAAAATAGACACTGGTTTGATTAGAATCAAGGTTTAAAATGGAAAGACAGTTTGTAAATCTTTTCTTTGGGCAGAGCTGCAAGTGGTGCACCTGGACTTTATGTGGAAAAAGAAGTGTCTCAAGGTGAGGATATATAGAGATCCCTGGGCAGTGGACAATGGTATGACCATATGGTGATGGGGCTGGAAGGGAAAACAGGAAGATTGAAGACAAAGAAGTGTAGGGTAGAGGCATGTGGGTGAACACATAGTAAGGGGCAAAAAATGTGAAGATTTTTATATCACAGGTTAATGCTGACCAAAAATAATCTACCATGGAAGAGACACCAAACAACCAAGTAGACAAAATGACTGGGCCAATTGATATTGTCTGGCCTCCCTCATCATCCACCCCAAGACTGTCATGGTGGAAACACTGTTACCACAATGGCAGGTCTGAGCCACCTGCCACAGAATCCAATACTGAGACAGGGGTGAGGTGAGTAGCAAGACGGTTTTTATCATACATTGATATACCAGAGACAGAGGGGAATGAGCTCCTCCAAAATCTGCCTCCTCATCTGGAGGTTGATCAGAGGATTTTATAGGAAGAAATCAAAGTCCAGGGAATTTGTGGAATGCTGGTTCCCCTCTGGGGTGGCCACATTAACTATGCTCCAGACATGTTGACCTTTTGACGCCATCCTGGTTTCGGCCACAAGATGATTTTTCCTTGTTCAGGCATTTTACTTCCAGATTTTATCACTTGTTGTTCTACCTCCCAAAGAGGAACTTAGTTTAGTTTTAAACTTTTATAAAATCACGGTAAAACAAGAGGGCAGAGAGAAGGAAAATAAATCAGAATCATGGAAGTATGCAGAAGTGAACTATGCAAGCTATGCATTAACAATACCACAATACTCAAGATGCTAGGCCTACACTGCTGACAATAAGCAATAAATGTGAATTCCTGCGCAGCCCCTTTCAACATGACGGGAGTGGCCACGTGGCAGAGACAAAGGTTACACACAGGCCCAAGAAAATGGACTCTGACTTAACAGGGCTGACCCAGCTACTGCTGACTCTGAATGTCTATTTGTTAGCCACAGAAACCAAGGTGAGCTCCCAATATGTACTACTAAACTTTATCAAAATTAAAAGTATTTTCTCTTTGAGAGATACTGTTAATAAAATGAAAAGGCAATCCACAGACTGGGAGAAAATATTCTCAGAGCACTTGGATTCATAATATAAGTATTTTAAATACAGAAAATAGAGAAAGATTTGAATGGACACTTAAAAAAAGAAAATAAATGAATGGCCAATACGCATATGAAGAAATTAAAAAAAAAAAATCAGATCAGTGATTGTTTGGATTTAGGGACACAGGGAAGAATAAATCGCAAAGGAAGATGAGGAAAATCTTAGGAGCAGAAGAAATGTTCTCTCCCTTGATTGTGATACTTGTCGGGTGTGTGCACCTGTTAAAACTCATAAAATTGTTCACTTTAAATAGAATGCAGTTTATTGTAGATAATAATTGTACATATATTATGCCTTGTTGTACAAATGAGCCAGAAGTGGCTTCTGTGTATTGGCCCCATGTTGTTGACTTGATAGCAAGCTGAGACCCAATAGCCCAAAAATACCACAAGTAACAAAATTTTTAACTTCCAATTGTATTAAAACAAGCATGAATAAATAGGTTTATAACTACTTAGAGCCTGCCTACTTTTATATCCTGCAAAACTGCTCCCCAGCATCTGCTACCCATTGTTGTTCTTGTTAAGTGCCATCAAGTTGATTCAATAGCGACCCTATGCACAACAGAACAAATCACTGTCCAGTCCTGCACCATCCTCAAAATCATCGCTATGTTTGAGTCCATTGTTGCAGCAACTGTGTCATTCCATCTCATTGAAGGTCTTCCTCTCTTTTGCTGACCCTCTAATTTATCAAGCATGATGTCCTTCTCCAGGGAATGGTCCCCCAATCACATGTCCAAAGTACATGAGACAAAGTCTCATCATCCTGTCTTCTGAGGAACATTCTGGCTGTACTTCTTCCAAGAAAGATTTGTTCATTCTTCTGGCAGTCCATGGTGTATTAACACCATCATTCAAAGGCATCAATTCTTTCATCTTTCTTATTAATTGTTCAGCTTTCACATGCATATGAGGTCACTGAAAATACCATGGCTTGATTCAGGTGCACCTTAGTCCTCAAAGTGACATCTTTGCTTTTGAATACATTCACAGGTCTTTTGCAGCAGATTTGCCCAGTGTAATACATCCTTTGATTTCTGGATGACTGTTTCCATGGGTGTTGATTGTGGATCCAAGTAAAATGAAATTCTTGACAACTTCAATCTTTTCTCCATTTATCACGATGTTGCTTATTGGTCCAGTTGTGAGGATTTTTGTCATCTTTATGTTGAAGTGTGATCCATACTGAAGACTGTGGTCTTTGATCTTCATTAGTAAGTGCTTCAGGTCCTCTTTGCTCTCAGCAAGCAAGGTTGTGTCATCTGCATATCACAAGTTATTAATGAGTCTTCCTCTAACCCTGATGTCCCGTTCTTCTTCATATAGTTCAGCTTCTTGGACTATTTGCTCAGCATACAAATTGAATAAGTATAGTGAAAGGATACTACCCTGACATACCTTTCTTGACTTTAAACCACGCAGTATTTCCTTGTTCTGTTCAAACCACTGCCTCTTGATCTATGTACAGGTTCCTCATGAGCACGATTAAGTGTTGTGGAATTCCCATTCTTTGTAATGTTATCCATAGTTTGTTATGATCCACACAGTCAAATGCCTTTGTATACTCAGTAAAATACAGGTAAACATCTTTCTGGTATTCTCTGCTTTCAGCCAAGATCCATCTGCCATCAACACTGATATCCCTCGTTCAAGATCCTCTTCTGAATCCAGCTTGAATTTCTGGCGGTTCCCTGTCAATGTACTGCTGCAATCATTTTTGAATTATCTTCAGCAAAATTTTATTTGTGTGTGATATTAATGATATTGTTCTATGATTTCTGCATTCTGGATCATCTTTCTTTGGAATGGGCACAAATATGAATTTCTTCCAGTCAGTTGGCCAAATAGCTGTCTTCCAAATTTTCTTGGCATAGACAAGTGAGCACCTCCAAATCTGCATCCTTTTGTTGAAACATCTCAATTGGTATTTCGTCAATCCCTGGTGCATTGTCTTCTGCCAATGCCTTTAGTGCAGCTTGGACCTCTTCTTTCGATATGATTGGTTCTGATCATATTCTACTTCCTGAAATGGTTGAACATCGACCAAATCTTTTTGGTATAGTGACTCTGTGTATTCCTTCCACCTTCTTTTGAGTCTTCCTGTGTTGTTTAATATTTTCCTCATAGAATCCTTGAATTTTTTCTTTAGTTCTTTCAGCTTGAGAAATGTCAAGTGTGTTTTTCCCTTTTGGTTTTCTAACTCCAGGTCTTTGCATATCTCATTATAATACTTTACTTAGTTTTCTCGAGCCACCCTTTGAAATCTTCCTTTCAGTTCTTTTACTTCATCATTTCTTCCATTTGCTTTAGCTGCTTTATGTTCATGTGCAAGTTTCAGAGTCTCTTCTGACAACCATTTTGGTCTTTTCTTTCTTTCCTGTCTTTTTAATGACCTTTTACTTTCTTCATGTATGATGTCCTTGATGTCATCCCACAACTGGTCTGGTCTTTGGTCATGTTCAATGTGTCAAATCTATTCTTATGATGGTCTCTAAATGCAGGTGGGATATACTCAAGGTCGTGCTTTGCTTTTGTGGACTTGTTCTAATTTTCTTCAGCTTCAACTTAAACTTGCATATGAGCAATTGATGGTCTGTTCTGCAGAGGGCCCCTGACCTTGTTCTGACTGATTATATTGAGCTTTCCCATTGTCTCTTTCCACAGATACAGTCAATTTGTTTTATATATCCTGCAAAACTACTCCCAACATCTGCTATCCATCCATAACACAAAATCCTGTAGTTATAACACCACAACCGCTGCTGCCCTATGGAGCTCTCTGACCCAGAGACTCTCTACCTGGATGCTAAGGAACATGTCTAAATTCAAGTAAGCCTTCTCTTTTCTCCTCTCCCCTGGGAGTTCCTTTGCCCTCTTCCCTTGCTATTGATTCCTGTACTTCTTACCTCTGGGGGACCTCCTGCTGAAGGGGAACTGCCCCCTGCATGCAAGCCCTGGATGTATCAGCCTCCATAAATAGCTTGTTGTGGAAACACTGCTATCTCATGGTCATATCTTTTTCCTTGATCAACCCTGAACTCCCTCAAACTTACTACATACTTTCACAGAGTTGACAAAAGTTATTATGTACTTTGAAATGACAAACATATATTTTAAATCCTAAGGAATGTAATTGGTAGATAAAAGAAATACAGGGTTATTTACTATTCTAATTTTTTTTATATTTGTTTGATTTCTTTTCATTATAGCAAAATATTTCTTCCCACTTATATAAATGAATAAATGAGATCATATTCAAAGTTTTGCCTCATTAGAATATGCTTTCTCAAAGGAAGTACCACCTCAAAGAGAAACACTGGAATGCTTGTTTACAATGCAAATCTCTGAGCTTCATCTCAAGGTACTAAATTAGAATCTGGGGAGTATTTGTGAAGCATCTCTAGTATTTATGGAGAAGTGTATTTCTGGTGGTGCAGTAGTTAAGTAATACTACTGCTAACCAAAAGGTCAGCAGTTCAAATCCACCAGCTACTCCTTGGAAACCCAATGGAGCAGTTCTATTCTGTTCTATAGGGTCACTATGAGTCAAAATCGACTGGGCAGTAATGAGTAATATTATTCTGTAAGCTTGATCTTGTTGGAAGAAGCAATTAGTAACAGGCACAATATTAGAGTAATTCTCAAGCTGCAAGAGTTCCCCTCCAATTTGAGAAGTACAGAGAATTCATCATTTTATCCTCAAAACAGAGCAGGTTCAAACTTCGGGGAGTTTCTATAGATCGTCAGTGTGACTTGGTTGTGGGAATCATATTGAGATTGCCCAGCACCTCCTGGAGTTGGAGAAATCCCAGGATGACTATCTGGTATAGAGCATTCTTCAATTCCTGCTCCCTGAAATGGGCTTTCTAGGTAGGACATTTGTGTGTTTTCTGTATACTGTGATGTGTACAATGCCCCCAGGGAAAAGTCTTGTAATCCTCAGACTTTAGGGCTCTACTCTGGACTTCAACCAGCATCTTCAAGGAAGAAGGGTTTCAACTGCTCTATGATTCTACTGAGCAGAGTGCTTAGATTTAGGGTTTAAAAGTAAAATAGCACAATATGTCCATTTTTATTTTATGTTGTTGAATCTTAATTATAAATAAATAAAAACAGTAAACAGTATAATTCACCACAGTTTTATAGAAATCCATGTTATATAGAAATCCAACTAAAGTTATGCAATAAATTAATATCAGGCTTTTAAGCACATCAATTTAATTTTTTATTGAGATAGAAGAGATGGGAACCATTAAATAAAATGTTTACATGCACACAGAAATAAGCATTTGCTCAGATAGAAAATAGTGTCTAAAAAATCTACAAAGTAACATGCAATCTTAGCATTTCTTAGAACAGTTTGGACCAACAGCGTACATAATCCAATGTATATGTTTTGCTTAAACTCTTTAAACACTTGTGGCTCTGTAAGCCTAACCAGAGAAAAGGTAACTTGTATCATTCTGGTTAAATCATAATGCAGAGAAGGCTGGCCAAACTTGGATGGAAGAGTCACTTCCGACTAGGTTCTTTTCTTAAGTAATGCCTCTACTTAAGCAATGCATTTTTTTAAATATGATGAACTTATATGTCAGTGTCAGATGCTTCAAAATATAGGCATGCTATAGTTAAACAATAAAACCCTAGGTGGGAGTGGCCAGAGGAGATAGTCTATATTTTATCACAGGTAATATAATTAACTCAGTGAAATCTGTGCAGTGGAAGAGACTTTCTCAGTTTAGTTTAAACTTAGAAGATATTCCTTTCTTGCCCAAACTGAGAACCTATAAAAGCCTTCCTACCATGTAACTTAGCTCAGCTTATCACTGAGTAGAGAAGAGAAGCCAAATCCTAGAAGCCAGCGTTTTGTAGCAGTCATGATTTGGGGGAAAGCAAACCTGCCTAGATAGTCAGGGGAGCATATAGAGGGTGCAAATCTTTAGAAATTGTTTACAGTGATGCTGCACATTCTCTGATATTGATATTACGTTGTTGTATGCCATCAAGTCGATTTTGATTCATAGTGACCCTGTAGGACAGAGTAGAACTGCCACATAGGGTTTCCAAGGCTGTAACGTTTACAGAAGCAGACTGCCACATCTTTCTCCCACAGAGTAGCTGGTGAATTTGAACCTCCAACCTTTCGATTAGCAGCCAAGCACTTAACCACTGAGCCACCAGGGCTCGTTTGATATTACTTAGCTTGATAAAAGAAAATGATCACTCTAACAGACTAGAGCAAAAATTATGGGGATCAGAAAAAAAAGAGATCCCAATGACCCAGAAACAGGATGCCAAAATGACAACAACAATCGAACAGAACAAAAAACAAAGAAGGTCTCCTTGAATTGAGCCACTTGTGACTAAGAATTTCCCTAATCATGAGAAAGGAGTAGAAATTAACACCTAACTCTCACCGTATGCATTAATTTTAATTCATTGGATGAGCTTGTATTAGCTGGTATTTCACTGTATATATTCAGTTATTATTAAACTTTTTTTTTCTTTTTCTTTTATCTTTACAAGATCTTAACTTAAGCAATCCTATCAGGTGTTGTTGAAAAAATAATACTGCAACAAGATGGAGCCTGATAATGACTTTTGAAATTCTGATTTCAGAATGGGAAGGGAAGAAAGCTTATCACCTTAACAGAATCTTGAGTTAACCCATATTGAAAAGATATAACCACTTGAATTAAAACTGTCCTTATTAAGAAAACAAAATTTCTTCTTCGAATTACTGGTATTTTCTAATGCCACTTATCACATTTTACCTTCTATTATAAATATCTACTCACGTATTTTATCTCCTCTTATTGAGAAGGATTGATTCTGTCTTTTTTAATCTATGTATACATGGAATATAAACCTGAAAAAAAAATCACTGCTGTTCAGTCTATTCCAACTCATAGAGACCCTATCTACCGAACAGAGTAGAACTGTTCCATAGGGTTTCCAAGGCTATACATCTTTACGGAAGCAGACTGCCACATCTTTCTCCTGCTTGCTTGACCCCTGCACCACTAGGGCTCCTTTGAATATGCATGAAATATACTAGGCATAGAATAGATATTTGTTGAGTCGAATAAGTGAATGAAACGAGTAGGTGAATATGATTATTAATTTCTCAGGGCAACTAAAGGGAGTGAGAAGTATACGTGACTTGGAGCAAGAAACCTGGGTTCATATCCCTTTCTGTGGTTATTAGCCATTTGATCTTGGACAAGCCATATAACCTATTTAGATCTTAAAATCTCATGTGAGTGATGTAAAGGATTTTAGAGAATTCTACTAAGATTTAAGACACAAGAGCAGAGTGAGTAAAGAAGGGTCTTTATCAATTTTATTCCAATAGTGTGGTTCTCCGCAAATTGCTCAGTCTTGGTTTAGAGTAAGGTCAGCAAACCACTTCTTTAAAGAGCCAGATATTAAGCACTTTCGGCATTGTGAAGTCTCTTGTTACATACTCTTCTTAAAAAAAAAATCATTAGAAAATGTAAAAACTATTTTTAACTCACTAGTGATACAAAAACAGGCCGTGGGCTTTAGTTTGCTGACCCCTGAAGGATAGAGTTTTATGTTGCAGGTGGGTTTCAGGATCTTGTTTGATAAATTCTAAAATAACACTCAAATGTACATTATTACTAGTAGTATAAGTCTATTTCAATGAAAGTTTCTTCAGTTGTTTTTAGTAAAATGTTGTTCGTCAATCAACCACCTTGTCTTTATTCTCCAACAGCTGGGGTAGGGCTTTAAGTTCTTTTCTCTATGATGAAACTTCAATTTTAAATGAACGCTTCCATTTCAGGTTCTAATTTCAAGTGATATTACTAAGAAATAGAAAACCTTTCCTATACATATTTAGAGAAATGTATTTAATCTGGTCGTTGATTCTCCTTATCTAAATATATGATAATTTAACAAAGTGAGTCTCAATCCAGCACTAGGCATTGCCTTCAATGTAGAATTAACTATGTGGATTCCTCAGTGAGATCAAAGTATACCCTGGGTAAGAAATTATGTTTAATACATCCTCTAAGACACTTTACAGACCAAGTGTAAAAACCACTTCCAAAATATATAGTCCAATAAGCACAGGGTAGGCAGTTTGCTTGCTAATCACAAAATAAAATCTGTTCCTAAATGCCAGAAAGTATGTAGTGGAGTTATAATTGCAGCCCTGGTGCTCACTACTATTTCTTAGGAAATAAGTTATTAGGCTTGTGAAGCAATGCACAGCTCCTTGTTCTGCTAAAGTGAATAAACTTTATTCTGTATAGATCCATATCTAGGCATTAAAAAAAAGAAAATAACTGCTGTGCTGAATGCAAACACTTCTCTCAACATGTAATCCTAACCAAGCTTCAATATTGAAGGTGAAAATACAGATTCGTTGTTGGGAGATGAGTAACTAGCACACAATTTTTTAAACCAACAGATATTTCCTTCTTTGTCTGTGAACATCTTGTCTTATTTCCTTCCAATTAAATACATATAGTTTTTTCTTCCATGAACAGCAAATACGTCATTTCTATCATTCTCCTGCTGGTGGCCTTCTGGAAGATGATTGAATTACCCAGTCTTTGGAAGGAAGAAGCTGTTTTATGTCTCCAGTGCCATGGATTTTGTAGATTCTCTTGCTCTGGGGTCTTTCTCAGGTTATTACATATTTTAAGCTACTTTCACTGAGTAATGTCCTCCTAAAGGAAATGAAGGAAGGAAAACTCTTCAACCACATGCAGTTCTCCCGGCAAAAAATCACACTGATGAGCTTTTCCTACATCTTAATGAAAGATGTAAATTGTGAGGAATAAAGTTAAGGTTTCTCAAACTAGCCAGGAGAAAATCTGCA
Source organism: Trichechus manatus latirostris (assembly GCF_000243295.1). NCBI lineage: Eukaryota > Metazoa > Chordata > Mammalia > Sirenia > Trichechidae > Trichechus > Trichechus manatus. The sequence continues at coordinate 997,139 of NW_004444248.1, forward strand.
ACAAATTTATCTGTCTTGCTTATTAGACTACAGTTTTCTGATTCTGACTTCAGACTTGCTGAATTGGGATCTCCAAAGGCTGTTTTCATGTACAGGTAGTCCCCTATTTATGAAGTATTCAACTTATGGTGAACCACACTTACAACAGTCAGTTTTTTGTTTTTTAGTTTTTTTGGTACATTTTATTATTAGTAATATTCACTATATACAATGTTGCAACATGTAACTTGCTCATACTATCATTTTCAGATGTAATATTTACAACCCCCAAAGACAAAAAAAAAAGATTGAATTATAAAGATACTGATAATAAAAGGCAATAATAATGAAAACTAAAAAATAAAGATATTCGACTTATGTCACAACCAACTTACAACAGAGTAGTGGGCAGAACAGGACCCCGCCATAAGCTGGGGACTACCTTTATTAGTTTTTTTATTGCCGGATAACAAATTATCACAATTTAGTGGCTTAAAACAACACACTAATCTCATAGTTTCCATGGGTCAGGATCTGAGACACAGCTTAGCTGGGTTCTCTGCTCAGAGTTTCATGAGGCTGTAAATTGAGTTGTCAGCCAGACCATCTTTCTTTCTGGATCTCAGGGTCCTCTTCCAAGCTCCCATGTTGTTGGCAGAATTCAGATTCTTGTAGATGTACCACAGAGGGCCCTGGCTTATTACTAGCTGTTGGCAGGAGGCCATCCTCAGGTCATAGAGGCCACCTACCATTCCCTGCCATGTGGCCCTCTTCATAGGCAATTCACATGCCAGTTTGTTTCTTCAAGGAAAGCAAGAGAATCTCTGTCATCAGACTGCAATGATGAAATCTATAATAGTCAGAATTTTTATAATGACTCCCACGATTCCAAGTCCTAATTCCCAGTAGGAAATCCTGGTGGCGTAGTGGCTAAGTGCTATGGCAGCTAACCGAAAGGTCAGTAGTTCGAATCCTCCAGGTGTTCCTTGGAAACTCTATGGGGCAGTTGTATTCTATCCTATACGGTCGCTGTGCATCAGAATCGACTCAATGGCAATGGGTTTGGTTTTTTGATTGTTTAATTCTCGGTAGCTATGAAATGATGAGATATCACTCTCATACTTACGCTATTTAACAAGGCACAGTTGACCATAAGACAGGGAGATTGTCTGGATAGGCCTGATCTAAATCACACAGATTTAAGAGCAGAGTGTTTTCTCTTGCTGATAGTGCAGGAGAAAGTAAGAGAGATTGGAAATGCAAGAAGGAACTCAGCATGCCATTGCTGGTTTGAAGATAGAGCAGGTCATGGGAGAAGAAATGAGGAAAACCTCTAGGAACAACAACCCAGTCTGACTGATAGCCAGCAAGACAACAGGGACCTCAGTCCAACAACCACAAGGAAATGAATTCTGCCAACAGCTGAAATGTGCTTGGAAGGGATTCTTTCCCAGAGCCTCAAGAGGAATACCCCAGCCTGGCCAACACCTTAATTTCAGCCTTGTGAGACCCTAAGCAGGGGACTCAGTTGAGCTTGCCTGGACTTCTGACCTACAGATTGTGAGATAATTAGTATGTATTATTTTAAGCCTATAAGTATGGGGTAATTTGTGACACAGGAATAGAAAACTAGTAACATAATATAAGAGAGTGGCAGCCCATCACCTTTGCCGTGTTCTATTGGTTAGAAGCAAGTCACCTGGGATTACTCCATGGCATGGACTTAAGGAGGTAAGAATTACCATGAGTCATCTAAGAATTCTGCCAACCATAGCTACATAATCTTCATTTATCAGTCATTCTAGGTGGCTTTTATGAGAGATCCATAATTGGGATCACTAGAAGCATAATAAAAAATATGTGGTAAGTTGGCCTATTGGGACAGGCTGAAAGGGATACTATAGGGAGCTAGTAACTCAAATGATAAATCTAAACCAGAAAATGTTGATGGATACATGATTTATAAAATGACAATGAGAGGATAACTAGATGTGTGCATAAAGGAACTAAACCAGATAGCGTTTATTAGGTGTTTCCCATGTCGAAAAAAGGGGCTCCGGTAGTGTAATGGTTAAGCACTAGCTGCTAACCAAAATGTTGGTTGGTGGTTTGAACCTACCAGTGGCTCCACTGGAGAAAAGACCTGGTGATCTGCTTTCATAAAGATTACAGCTTAAGAAACCTGATGGGGCAGTTCTACTCTGTCATAAACGTCACTGGGAGGCAGAATCAACTCAACAGCACCCAACAACCCACCCAGCCGCTCCATGGGAGAAAGACCTGTCAATCTAATTCCATAAAGATTACAACCAAGAAAACCCTGTGAGGCAGTTTTATTCTGTACACATGGGGTCGCTATGAGTCGAAAATCTGTAGATGGACTCTAACCATAATAACTGATGTGGAAACTGCTGTACAAGCGTTTGATTGTATGACCTATTGTAAGCCTCACAACAACCCAATGAGGTATTTATTATTTTATCTGTATTCCACAAGTGTTAAAATTAAGGTTTGGAGAAAATAGATAACTCAGTAAAGGCCATAAATTACCTCCTTTTAATCATAAAAATTAAAAAATTCCACGTATATATCCAGGTTAATCCTAATAGGATTTTTTTGTGGTAGAGAAAGCAGGCTATCGAGTATTTATGGAGTGTCAGCATTTTCCTTGGCCCTGGGGCTATGGTGGTGAGCAACTCAGCCAGAGTTCCTCACCTCTATACTTTTTTTTTTTTAATCTGAACTTCATTCCTAGTTAATCTACCGAAAGGTGATCTACAGCTGTGACATGGTCCTTCTCAAACAATTTCAATGCTGTTCAATTGCCTATAAATAAATTCCTAAGTCTTTATTCTGACCTTAAGTTCCCTGATTGTTTGGTCCAAATCTACCTTTCCAATTTCATCTCTCTCAAAATAGCCTGAAAAACCTACCTACACAGCATATGTGAGCACACATGTTTTCTCAGAAATGCCCTGTTCTTTCCAGTCTCAATAATTTTTGTTTGCCATTTGTGGTAGGCAGATTAATGCCACCCAAAGATGTCCATGTCCTAATCCCTGAAACCCGCAAATACGTATGTTACATGGCAAGGGGGAATTAGGTTGCATGTGGAGTTAAAATTGCTAATCAGCTGACTTTAAAATAAAGAAATTATCTTCGATTAACCAGTGGGCCCAATGTAATCACATGAGTTCTTCAATTAAACGTCGAACAGGGAGGCAGAAATGTCAGGGTCAGGGCAACTCAATGTGAGAAAAACTCGACTGGCTATTGCTGTCTTTGAAGATGGAAGGTGAGCACAAGCCAAATAATATCAGCAGCCTCTAAAATCTAGAAAAGGAAGTAAATGGATTCACCCCTAGAGCCTCCAGAAAGAAACACAGTACTGCTGAGAGATTAATTTTAGCCCAGAGAGACTCATTTCAGATTCTGACCTCCAGAACAGAAAGATAATAAATTTGTGTTGTTTTAAGCCATTAACTTTGTGGTAATGTGTTACAGCAGCAATAGGAAATTAATATAATGTAATGGTTAAGATTATGTGTCAGCTTGGCTGGGTCATGATTCTCAGTGTTTATATGTGATCACTCCCATGGTGGAATCTGCTGTGAGTAGCTAATCAGTTGAAAGAGAGTTTCCTTGGGGGTGTGGCCTGTATCTGAATATAAGCAGATGTTCTGGCTTTTGGCTCTGTCTGGATCTTGCAGCTACCTCCTGTTCGTCTGACCTCCAGTTCTTGGGACTTGAGCTATCAGCTTGTCTGCCAATCTTGGGATTCGTAGATCTTCACAGCCTGTGAATGGGAGCCCTGCTCTTGACCTGCCGATCTTGGGTTTGCCAGCCTCTGCAGCTACGTGAATCAGAAGAAGCCTTGCAGTCTTGTCTGCCAATCTTGGGATTCGTAGATCTTCACGGCCTGTGAGCGGGAGCCCTGCTCTCTGACCTGACAATCTTGAGTTCACCAGCCCCTGTGGTTATGTGAATCGAGAGAAGCCTCTATCCAGATCCACAGACTTAGGACGATCCAGCATCCACAATTGCTTGAGCTGTTTTGCTTCTCTAGAGAACCCAGCCTAAAACATATAACATTCCCTCTAATTAATATTTTTCTAAAAGTTTTTCATGTTTCCTCTCAGAATATTCTTTTACCTATCCCTACAAAACTTAGTTTATAACAACCAAATGACACTTAGCTCCTGAGACTCTAAGTCATATAAATTTAATTTCTTCATCTTTCTCACACATTGTTAGCTTCTTGAAGGTAGGATCAATGTTTTGAACAACTCTGCATGCTACATAGTAGCTAGCACAATGTCTTGCTTGTGCTTGGTGCTCCATAAACACATATTGAACAAATTATAGTCAGTTTTTATACAGCATAAGACAACTTCCATGACAAAATCTTAGGACAAGACAGTGATAAAATGTATCTCTTAAAGAGAAGGATTCAAAGTTTCTTTGATATGGCATTATTCAAACTTTTGCTGGTGGTCTATGTACAAAAAAAAAGAAAAGAAAAAAAAAGACTATTGCTATAGATTGAATTGTATTTTCCAAAAAGATATGTTAAAGTCCTAACCTCTGGTACCTGTGAAAGTGATCTTGCTTGGAAATAGGATCTTTGAAGGTATTATCAGTTAACATGAGTTCATAGTGGAGTAGTGTGGATCCTAATCCCATCTGAGTGATGTCATTATAGAAGAGACAAAGAGAGAGAGAGAGATGAAAGGTGGCCTTGCGAAGCTGCATCAACAGGCCATAGAACACCTAGGCCTACCAGAAACTGAGAGAGAAAAGGATCTTCCTTAAGATCTTTCAGAGAGAATATGGTCCTGGTGATTCCCTGAATTTGGACTAGTAGTCTCCATAACTGTGAGACAATAAATTTCTGTTCTTCTCAGTCATACAATTTGTAGTATTTTGTTATAGCAGCCCTAGCAAACTAATACAACCGTGTCTGTCAAAAAATGAAACCAGTCTCTACTTAGATATAAACTTTATTTGTACTAGTTACTTGTGGTACCTAAGAAAGTAATTCAACACAGAGATAAGATGAGGAATTTACTCAAAGAAATGAAGGTCAGATATCTTAATTTAATGTGTGGCTGCAGGATTCCCTGTTCTTTTATAGAAGTCCCTGTTCTTAGAAACGCTTAGAATGACCAGGATATTCTTACAAGTTTTTTACAGTCTCTTTTGCCCTCTTGTGTTGATGCTCTTTCAGACACTTTTGCATTTATCTGTTGATCTCTTTCTATTTTACAACCATCTCTTCAGGCTCCTGTCTTCTCATTTACAGGGTTTTATACTAAGCACAGAAAATGCCACTCTCTTAATTTTGCAAGCCCAACTAACACTCAGTTTTTGTATGTGTCAGGACATACAATTTTCAGGTTTCAAATACGAGAAAAAAGAAACAGTTTCTCTATATCCTTAGTGTCTTTGCTGAAAACTTCCTGAACCTCCTTGTCTTAACTGAAATAGAACTTTCCTCTGAGAACACTGCTTCCCCTGCTACCCTCTCAATTTGAAGCTGCTCTTTGACACCTGTCTTAGTTACCTAGTTCTGCAATAACAGACATACCACAAGTGGATGACTCTTACAAAGAGAAATTTATTCTCTCACAGTCTAGTAGGCTAGAATTCCAAATTCAGGGTGCCAGCTCCAGGGGAAGGCTTTCTCTCTCTGTCGGCTCTGGGGGATGGTCCTTGTCATCAATCTTCCCCTGGTCTAGGGGCTTATCAGGGTCAGGGACCCTGGATCCAAAGACGCGGTCTGCTCCCGGTGCTGCTTTCTTGGTAGTATGAAGCCCCCTGTCTCCCTGCTCAATTTTCTCTTTTATCTCAAAAGAGATTGACTTAAAACATAATCTTGTCGAATGCGTTCTGCCTCATTAACATAACCGCCTCTAATCCTGCCTCATTAACGTCATAGACGCAGGATTTACAACACAGAGGAAAATCACATCAGGTGACAAAATGGTGGACAGCACACAATGCTAGGAATCATGGCCTAGTCAAGTTGACACACGTTTTTGGGCAACACAATTCAATCCATAACAACACACCACACACTTAAGAATGGAAAAGTGGAGTTAGTTTCCTCATGCTTCCAGTACTAGTACTGATTCCAGATCATTACTTCATCCTCATTAAAAACCTTGCTTCTTTGGCTAATGCCATTCTATTGTCATATCCTCTTTTTTCATTCTCTCTCTTTAATATCATTTTCCAAACTCCCTAACCTCATACTCATTCACTGAAGACTTTAGCGTCTTGTTTTCTGGATTTGTATGCATCCCAAATACTGCTGTTATCCAGGATCCTTCAAAATTCGAGTGTTCAATTTCTTGACTTCTTTATCTTCAGAGAATTTTCCTCAATTTTACCTCATCATTTTCCTTCTATCTCAACAGACATTTGTTTCATAAGAAACCCATCCAGCACTCCGTGACATTAAGAAAGAAGTATCAATTATAACACTGACATGTCTTCAGAGCAGCTGGAGACCCTTATGTTCAGACTGTGGATCTACAAATGGGCTAGCGTGCCTCTGTTTCCAGATGCAGATCTGAGGTTTGGTTTGGCAGCTCTACTTCATGTACCTCTCATTCTTATGGGACCAGAAGTCTACTTAATTTGTTGTGCCAATGGCAGAGGCACAAGAAAGGAAACTGAAACAGGTAACATTTCTCAAGACCTAAACTGTTTACTGGCATATGGTCATTTCTACTGACACATTTCATTGTTCAATACAAGCCACATGATCATGCCCAACATCAGTGGAGCAGAGAAATGTAGTCTACCCACAGTAAGAATTTGCTGAACAATAACCCAAATCATTGTATTTTTCATAGATAAACTCTTCAACATCTCATCTTCTGAAGATACTCCATTTTTAAAATATTATATCAAGCATACCTTTGTAATCAAGACCTACTGTCCTTCATACTTCCTAACTCAGTTGCTTCCCAATATATCTGTAATTTCATTACATAGAAATCACCAATACCTTAATACCTCTACTATTTCCCCAATTATCATCTTTTTGGTGTCTTTTTTTTATTATTGAGGTTAAATTTTGTCAGTATCATCAACTCTCTTATTTCATTATCTTTCCTGTCCACTAGCAGAATAAACCTCAGTCCAGAATGAATGTAATTGTCTATATTAGCCACATCTACTTCTAGGTTACTCACTGGACAAGATAAAAAATATACAATGACATACATTATTTCTTCTGTATATTCTCAATCTCTAATATTTTCTGTACCCTCAACACTTCTAGGAATCCATATGACTTTCCCTGATCATCTATTTCTACATTTCTCATGTCTATGCCAAAAGGGAAGTTTCTATGGACTATTCAACATACTGACTGGGTTGTTAAAAGAAGTCATATTTTATATTTTGATTGTTTAGCACATTCACTGTTGTGCTCTGCCATGATTAGTCTTTCATTAGGATTGAAATCTTAAAATCTGATATTTTTAATACATCTTTAAAGAAAATGGGACTAAAGAGACCATTTGTCTGTATTTTTGTTCAGACCCTAGGCTTTCTCCAGCCTGGGCAAAATAATTTAAGTATAAGTCCAACCTAACTCACTAAGCTTTTGCATTTGAGTTTGGGAACAGCACCATATAGTAATGAAAAGTGGTTTCTTTTTTCTGAATTTATCATCTGTAAATGTTTTTACCTCAGATATCTCAAGAGAGGGTAAGCAGCTGTTAGAAAAGACCGGGTGAGTCTGTGTCTCAGTTCTCTTCTCTCCCCATCTTTCTACTTCTGAAACACCTGCTTTCACTTTCAAAATGTTAATTTCCTTTCTTTATAGAGAACTTTTAAGCTATCAAAAATAGGCTTTTTCTCTTTTGCACCATCACATCAATGGATTTTCCTACATTTGTGTTCCTGTGGCCTCTGTGCCTTTTTCTTGTGGAAATCTTCTCCCAACATCTCCCTCCTGTTTTACAAACAAAACAAACCACAAAAACACTCTATGGATTCCATTTTCTGTTCAACTTTTATCCTTTCTCTCAGCTTCCTTTTAAAATTCTCAAAAACATATATTTTTTCATTTGTGTTTCTACTTTATACCTTACCACACAATCCTAAAGACAGGTTTCCATTCCTACCACTCTACTAAAACTACTCTTTCCATGGCCACCAATTGCTTCTTTTCTTGCTAGGAAATCTTTGTAATACTTTTCTTATGTTACTTCTCAGTAACTTTTAACAATGTAGATGCCCTTTCTTCTTGAAAATTTATTTTGTCTTCTGTGAAAATGCATGTTTCTGGTTTCTCTCTGATGTCTACTAGAAATCTCCAGTTGGAATTCACCAATCTTCTTAAATTCAACATGTCCGAAACTACACTTACTATATTCTTCACTAAACCTGTTCTTCGCTCGTATTTTCTCTCTCTTGTTGACTGGAGTCATCTTCTAACTGTTTCCTGAGCCAGACCAATATATTCTACTAGAGTTCTTCTGCTCCCACATCTAAACAATCTCAGTTCTTATTAATTCTCCCATGTAAATGTGTTTTCTAATTTAATCTATCAATAAGAATTTATTAAAAAATATTTCTTGAGGGCAAAATGGCGCTCTAGGCAGAAGCACCACACTGTCCCTCCACAGCAAAGATCTGAAAAACTAAACTGAACAGAGAAAACAACAATCCTGAAACCCTAAAACATCAAATGAAGAGATAAAGAACTCAGCCAAGCACCAAAGGCAGTGAGAAAACTGACAGAGAATGGAGAGCGAGGAGAGATTCATGCAGAGGTCCCCTACAAGCTAACGCAGCACGGATCCACCATTTTGGACTCCTATTGAAGACCAGCAAACAGGGGGTATGAGAAAGCAGCTTCACAGAGCTTCCAGCCGGAGACAAAAAATCCGGTAATTTGCGATATATGGTTACCCACCACCCCCACCCTTCTTCACACCCACTCGGCCTCCTCTGCTTCCCGTGGCCACAATCTCTTGTCCGGGAAACACTGGCTGCTTGGATTCCACACACCCAAAAGGCCGGCTCTCTGAGTGCAGTTTGTTGGCTGCTGGTGTTGCTTTTTTCTGCTTCTTTTGATTTCTTCCTTACCTCTCACCACCTCCCCATCTTTTGCTCAAATACCTGGCTCCGTGCACCATCTTTGCTTCTTCCTGAGGGGCTGTGGAGCTCCATTCGAGTGTGGAGCTGCTTCCCGGTCTGGGATGCCATGCTGGTGGGATCCCAGGGCTTTTGTTCGTTTGTTTGTTTTGAATTGTTTGTTTGTTTTCTTTTCCTTTTCTTGACTTGAGATCACTTTCTGGCCAGGCAGTGCTGCGTGGCAAGGAGACTACCACTTCGGATTGCACAGACATGCAGAGGGATCCCTGAAGGCATTTCTTTTATCGTTGTTTTTTTTTTTTCTTTCTTTTTTTCTGCTTTTTGGGGGGCTTTTCTTGTTCTTTTTTTTTTAATTTGTTTTGTTTTCTTTTCTTTTCCCTCTTTTTCCCTTTTTCTCTTTCTTCATTACTCAGTTTCTTCTCTCTATATATCTTCCTTCTCCTTCTGTTCCCTGAATACCTGGTGTTGTATACCTCTATGCCTTCTAGCCAGGCTGTACTACAACAACTGAGAGCGACTTCCCCAGACCTCATAGCTGCATCAGTGGGATCCCTGGGAACTTTGAGGTTCTTTAACCTTTCCAATTTTTATTTATCCATTCTTTTCTTTTCTTTTCTTCCCCTTCCCCTTTCTGTTTTTCTCCATTTCATAGTCTCTCATCACTCCAACGGCAAGCTCCGCTAGCATTCTTTTTTGTTTCTTTGTATGTTTTTGGCTCCTGTTCCTATCTCCTCTCTCCCATATCCATCTTAGCTCCACAAATAACAAACTCGCTGCTACATCCTGCCTACCTGCACCATGCGCTTAACATCACACCACCAAGCAGCACAGGCATGGCCTACTGTAACCTGCCCTGCACTGATTACCGACCTGCCCTGGTGGCTGTAGTAAGTGCCACAAACAACCCGTCCCAGTAACTCCTCTTCAGCTAGACCTGCCCTGCCGTACCATATCTGAGTGACTGACCATGCCAATTGGAGGAGGAGAAAAGTATTGTGCCCACAGACGAGCAAACAACAAAGAACACGCAGTCCGCCTGCTCAGAAATAGTCAAATTTTTTAGAAGAAAGGAAAAAAACAAACAAACCTACAATCAATAAATGAGAAAAATAACTACTTAATGCCCCGAACACAGCAGACAATATCAAAACATTTACAAAAACAGGACAGGATGGTTCCAGTAGGCATCCAACATAAAATACCAGATGACTTTCCAGTGGAAGAAAATGCACTAGAACTACCTGATAGGGAATTCAAATCTCTAATACTCAGGATTCTCCAAGAGCTGAGGCAAAAAGCTGACAAACATGAGGAAAAAATA
>NW_004444248.1:1009409-1015629 GCF_000243295.1 Trichechus manatus latirostris
TTGAGATAATTCAAAGTATCTTCTCTGACCACAATGCCATCAAGGTAGAAATTAATAACAGAAAGATCAAGGAAAAAAAATCAATTACATGGAAACTAAATAAAACCCTGCTTACACATCACTGGGTAATAGAAGAAATCAGAGATGGATTCCAAAAATTCCTAGAATCAAATGAGAATGAAAACACATCATACCAAAACCTTTGGGACACAGTAAAGGCAGTCCTCAGAGGACAATTTCATCCTTCACAATTCATATTCAAGCTAATATTGAATTAGTTGCTTCTCCTTTGCTTTCCAAATTATGTACTACTTTCTATTACGATAGAATTTAATGCATGGACTTTTAACTGTGCATTTAGTTGGATGTTTTTCTCACTGAACTGTAAGCAACTCAAGGGCAAAATTGATGCTTTCATGCATGCTGTCAGCATTTTGCACAATGTATGGCATATACTGTATTTTTACACAAATAACGTGCACTTTCTACATTTGTTTGCCAACTGCATCCTCCCCCCATGAGGTATGTTCATAAGTGCCGCTATGCCAATTTTTTTTACATGTTGTAAAAAAAAAAGCATAGCGTGCTTAAGAAAATACCTCACAGAGGGAGGGTGTGGCTGACAAACACGTAGAAGGTGAGTGTTATTTGCATAATAATACAGTATTAGGCATTCAGTAAATACGTTTTGGGGAAAAAAGTTAAAGGGAAGGGTGTTGTGATGGCGTAAAGATTTTGTAGCAGACATAAACCAAACCTTTTAATAATACAGTGAAAAGTCTGGACTCTCCAGAGTTTTGGCTGGTTGTATATGTTGGGAGCAGAGAAAAATCTCCACATCTCGCACAGAGTAGGTTGTCTTTAAGTATTTGTCAGATGAAAAACTAGGACAGAGCAATTCTAAGAGTTAAAATCAAAACAGAAATATAGGCCAGCTCCAAAGCAAATAGGGAAACATTGAAGGTTTTCAAGCAGTGTAATGACAGAAAAAGGTATGCTTATGACAATATTCATCATTTATTAGGTGCTGACAAGTTCAGGAACTGTGCGATATGCATTATATATTTTTTCATATAATATTCCAAACAGAAGATAAATGGAGACTTTTAAGTCCTTAATTAACTTGCCCACAATTACACAGCTAAAATGATAAACAAAGCCTTTCTAACTCATATATCTGACTGTGTTATTTACCACAATGGGGTAAGAGAAAGCAGGTTGAAGGCTGTTGCTAAACTTTGAATATGAGATGCTGAAGATCTGAGTTATGGTGATGGCAGTGAGAATGGAGAAATGTAACAGGATGTTCAAAGATTTAAGTGATGGTTATAAGCAATGAAAGAGGAGGATGATTTAGAAAAATAACCTGAGACTGTAATGCACAAAGTAAAAATTTCTCCAATAACTTTAGAATTAATCACTTAATTCTAAATTATTGGATGCTAAATGCTTACTTTTATTAAAAATTATTGACATATAGTAACACTTAAAATCTTAATGGAATCTCTGGGTGGCTCAGTTAAACACTTGACTGCTAGCCTAAAGTTTGATAGTTTGAACCTCTGAAGACAGGTCTGGCCATCTGTTTCCAAAAGGTCACAGTCTTGAAAACCTTCTGGAGCTGTTCTACTCTGTACATATGGGGTCACCATGAGTTGGAATCAACTCGACGGCCACTAACAACAAAAATAACAACTTCGTCTCATGTGTAATCTATCTAATTTCTTTACACAATGCTTTTATCTTCTCATAAAATAATTCAGAAAATTTTTACCTACCGGAAATGCAACAGTTTGCTCATCTTCTGGACCTAAGTCAAATCTCTTCTTCTGTCTTTTCTAACAATACATTTCCAGGGAAGAGATTTCAGAACAAAAGATCCAGGAGCAAGAAATGCATCCCCAAAATTCAAATCCAGCATAAGATAAAATTATCATGACAACACAGTATATTAAAAGAGTTTGGTAGATTTACCTTTTAACTTCCCAAATCCACAAAGTATTGAAAGCCAAATGTAAGAAGTTTCCTAATACTTCTCTTTTGCCTGGTCTTTTCCTAGCTGTTTCTCTATAAAACAAACTTCTCTTCCATCAGCTTCAGGAAAAGTACAACATTGCTGCCTACTGCATTAGTTCTGATCTCCAAGAAGTAGATACCAAGATGAAATTAGACATCCAAGAGACTTGGGGGTGGGTGTGGATATTCCCATGAGAGAAAAGGAAGAGGGAGCCAGAGAGGTGGGGAGAGCATGATGCAGCTCTGACCTCTGAGAAGAAGGGAAGAAAGCAGGGGGAGGATGCTGTGTAGGGAGAGTATCAAGAGTTCTAAGACAGTTTTGGCTATGCTGATGAAGCTTCCCGGAGCCAAAGTCACCAGTTATAGAAGTCCTGCATTTCACAGGAATGGCCTGCCTTAGCATTCCTGATGTACTGTCATTGTCTTTGAGCATCCTATGGAAAGTGTGGTCTTGGAGCAATCAGTGATGGATTTAGAGCACAGTACAGTTTCTATTTTTGTCACTACTTTAAATGTTTTGTTCCACTGTCTCTGGTCACCATAGTCTCTGATGAGAAATCCACAATATTTCAAAGTTTGTTCCCCTCTATATAATCTGTTGTTCTCTGGCTGTTTTCAAGATTTGCTCTGTATCATTAGTACTCAGAAGTTACAATCAAATGTACCTAGACATGTTTTGTTTTTGTTTTTGTTTGTTTGTTTTAATATATTCTGGTCAAAATTTGATGAGCATCTCAAATCTGTAAAGTTTATAATCAATTTGGGGCATATTCAGTTATTATTTTCTCAAACACTGATTTCTACCATTTTCTTTCTTGTCTCTCCTTCTGGAATTCTAATATCCTGTATGTTAGACCTTTCCACATGGTCCCACAGGTTTCTGAGGCTCAGATTCTTTCTTTCAATATTTTTCCAATTGCTACTTCATAAGATCTATGTTAAAGTTCTCTACCTCTTCTATTGTCTCTATAATGTTATTAAACATATCCAGTGATTATTTTTTTACACTGCCTCATTTTATTTATTTTTCCTTTTTTTCATATAAAAATTCATACGTACATTGTTATGTGACCCTAATTGCTCTCCCCATACTGTGACAGTACAGTCCCCCTTTCCACCCCTGATTCCCCATTTCCATTCAACCAGCTCCTAACCCTCTCTGCCTTCCCATCTCACCTCCGACCAGAAGCTGCCCTTTAGTCTCTAGTATCTACTTGAGCTAACAGGCACACTCCTCACAAGTATCACTTTATGTCCTAGAGTCAAGTACAATCCCTGTCTGAAGAGTTGGCCTTGGAAATTGTTTCAGTTCTGGGCTGATAGAGAATCCAGAGGCCATGCTTTCTGGGGTTCCTCCAGTCTCAGTCAGACCATTAAGTCTAGTCTTCTTACTAGAATTTGAGTTCTGCTCTCCATCTTTCTCCTGCTCCATCCAGAACTCTCTGTTGTGTTCCCTGGCAGGGAAGTCATTGGTGGCAGCTGGGCACTGTCTAGTTCTTCTCGTCTGAGGCTCATGAAGTCTCTGGTTTATGTGGCCCTTTCTGTCTCTTGGGCTAATACTTTCCTTGTGTCTTTTGTGTTCTTCATGCTGCTTTACTCCAGGTGGTTGGGGCCAATTGATGCATCTTAGATGGCCACTTGCAAGCTTTTAAGACCCCAGACAGCACTCACCAAAGTAGGATGCAGGACATTTTCTTAATAAGAATTGTTATGTCCATTGACCTAGATGTCCCCTGAAAGCATTATCCCCCGACCTCTACCCCTGCTACTCTGTCCCTCAAAGTGTTTGATTGTATTCAAGAAACTTCTTAGCTTTGGGTTAGTCCAGTTGTGCTGACTTCCCCTGTAGTGTGTACTGTCCTTCCCTTCACTTAAGATAATTCTTATCTACTATCTAATTAGTAAGTAACCCTCACCGTCCCTCCCCACTCTCATAACCATCAACGAATGTTTTCTTCTGTGTTTAAACCTTTTCTTGGGTTCTTATAATAGTGGTCTTATACAATATTTGTCCTTCTGTGACTGACTAAATTCACTCAGCATAATGACCTCTAGCTTTCTCCATGTTATGTTTCACGGCTTCATCGTTCTTTATCATTGCATAGTATACCCTTGTGTGGATATACCATAATTTGCTTATCCATTCATCTGCTGATGGGCACCTAGGTTGTTTCCATCTTTTTGCTACCATTAACAGTGCTGCAATGAACTTCGGTGTGCATATATCTATTTGTGTGATGGCTCTTATTTCTCTAGGATATATTCCAAGGATTGGGATAGCTGTATCGAATGGTACTTCAATTTCTAGCTTTTTAAGGAAGCGCCAAATCAATTTCCAAAGTGGTTGTATCATTTTACATTCCCACCAACAGTGTATAAGTGTTCCAGTCTCTCCATAACCTCTTCAGCATTTGTTATTTTGCATTTTTTTTTTGGATTAATGCTAGCCTTGTTGGGGTGAGACAATATGTCATTGTAGTTTTGATTTGCATTTCTCTAATAGTAATGATCGTGAGCATTTCTTCATGTGTCTGCTAGCCGCCTGAATATCTTCTTCAGTGAAGTGCCTGCTCATATCATTTGCCCATTTTTTAATTGGGTTATTTGTCTTTTTGTTGCTGAGGTTTTGCAGTATCTTGTAGATTTTAGAGCTTAGAGGCTGATCAGATTTGTCGTAGCCAAAATTTTTTTCCCAGTCTGTAGAGTGTCTTTTGGCTTCTTTGGTAAAGTCTTTTGATGAGCATAAGTGTTTGATATTAGGAGCTCCCATTTATCTATTCTGTCTTCTAGTGATTCTGCATTGTTACTTATGGTTTGTATTGTGTTATGCCATGTATTAGGGCTCCTAATGTTGTCCCTATTTTTTCTTACATGATCTTTATCATTTTCAAATTTATATTTCAGTCTTTGATCCATTTTGAGTTAGTTTTTGTGGGTTGTGTGAGGTATGAGTCTTGTTTCAGTTTTTTGCAGATGGATATCCAGTTATGCCAACACCATTTCTTAAAGGCACTATCTTTTCCCCAGTTAACTTTGGGCCTTTGTCAAATATCAGCTCTCATAGGTGGATGAATTTATGTCTGGATTCTCAAGCCTCTTCCATTGGTCTATGTAGTGTGAGACCTCCCACTTTGTTTTTCTTCTTGAGTAATGCTTTACTTATTTGGAGCATCTTCCGTTTCCATATGAAGTTGGTGATTTGTTTCTCCAGCTCATTAAAAAATGCTGGTGGAATCTGGGTCAGGATTGCATCATATCTGTAGATTGCTTTGGGTAAAACTGACATTTTCACAATGTTGAGTCTACTTATCTGTGAGCAAGGTACGTTTTTCCACTTATGCAGGTCTCTTTTGTCTTCTTGCAGTGTCTTGTAGTTTTCATTGTATAGATCTTTACATCTCTGGTTAGATTTATTCCTAAGTATTTTATCTTCTTGGGGGCTACTGTAAATGATATTGATTTGGTGATTTCCTCTTCAAGTTTCTCTTGGTTGGTGTAAAGGAATCCAACTGATTTTTGTATGTTTATTTTGTATCCTGAAACTTTGCTGAAATCTTCTATTAGTTCCAGTAGTTTTCTTGTGGACTCTTTGGGGTTTTCTACATATAAGCTCATATCAGCTGCACATAGAGATACTTTGACTTCTTCTCTACCAATTCGGATGCCTTTATTTCTTTTTCTCGCCTAATTGCTCTGGCAAGGACCTCCAGCACAATGTTGAATAAGAGTGGTGATAAAAGGCATCCTTGTCTGGTTCCTGTTCTCAAGGGGAATGCTTTCAAAATATCTCCATTTAGGATGATATTGGCTGTTGGCTTTGTATAAATGCCCTTAATTGTATTGAGGAATTTCCCTCCCGTTCCTATTTTGTTGAGAGTTTTTATCATGAATGCGTGTTGGACTTTGTCAAATGCCTTTTCTGCATTGATTTATAAGATCATGTGGTTCTTGTCTTTTGTTTTATTTATGTGATCGATTACATTGATTGTTTTTCTAATGTTGAGCCATCCCTGCATACCTGGAATAAATCCTACTTGATCATGGTGAATTATTTTTTTGATATGTTGTTGAATTCTATTGGCTAGAATTTTGTTGAGGATTTTTGCGTCAATGTTCATGAGGGATATTGGTCTGTAATTTTCTTTTTTTGTGATGTCTTTACCTGGTTTTGTTATCAGGGTTATGCTGGCTTCATAGAATGAGT
>NW_004444248.1:1016320-1017654 GCF_000243295.1 Trichechus manatus latirostris
CCTTAATTTCTTCTATAACCCAGTAGTTTTTGAGCAAGGTGTTGTTCGGTTTCCATGTGTTTGATATTTTTTCCTTGCTTTTTCTGTTGTTGATTTCTACTTTTATTGCTTTATAGTCAGAAAAGATGTTTTGTAATATTTTGATGCTTTGGATTTTGTTAAGGCTTGCTTTATGGCCTAATAAGTGGTCTATTCTGGAGAATATTCTATGTGCATTGGAAAAGAAAGTATACTTGGCTGCTGTTGGGTGGATTGTATGGTATATGTCTATGAGATCAAGTTGGTTGATTGTAGCAATTATCTCTTCGTGTCTTTGTTGAGCTTCTTTCTGAATGTTCTGTCTTTCACCAAAAGTGGTGTGTTGAAGTCTCCTACTACTATTGTGGAGCTGTCTATCTCTCTTTTCAGTGCTGTTAGAATTTGTTTTATGTATTTTGAAGCCCTGTTGTTAGGTGCATAAATAATTATTACAGTTATGTCTTCCTTGTGTATTGACCCTTTAATCATTATATAGTGTCCTTCCTTATCCTTTGCAGTGGATTTTACTTTAAAGTCTATTTTGTCAGAGATTAATATTGCCACTCTTTTTCTTTTTTGAGTGATGTTTCCTTGATGTATTTTTTCCATTCTTTGAGTTTTAGTATGTTTGTGTCTTTAAGTCTAAGGTGTGTCTCTTGTAGGCAGCATATAGACAGATCTGCCACTCTCTGTCTCTTTATTGGTGCATTTAGTCCATTTACATTCAGTGTAATTATGGATATGTATGAGTTTACTGCTGTCATTTTGATGTGTTTTTTTGTGTGTTGTTCACAGTTTCTTTGTTCCCCTTAATTTATTGTGCTGGGTCATTTTTCTTTATGTATTTGCTTTTCATCTTTTTCATTTTTGTTGATTTTGTGTTTGCTGAGTCTTTATATTTTTCTAGTTTTTTATTTTGACTTGTAGGATTATTAGTTTCCATTGTGGTTACCTTAATATCTACTCCTATTTTTCTAAGTTTATACCAGTATTTTATTTCTTTATATCGCCTTGACTTCCTCTCCATATGAAAAATCTATGTCCACATTTTTTTAGTCCTCTTTTTTGTTTTAATGTTGTCGTCTTTTACGTATCAACATCTGTTTTCCTATTTTCAGTGTTTTAGCTTTGATTTACTTTTGTGACTTCCCTATCTGGGTTGATATCTGGTCGTTCTGTCCTGAGTTCTACTCTTGGGTTGTTATCTGATGTTGCTGATATTCTAACTGGAGGACTCCCTTTAGTATTGCTTGTAATTTTGATTTGGTTTTTGCAAATTCCCTAAACTTCTGTTTATCTGGAAATGCCCTAATTTT
>NW_004444248.1:1019370-1027528 GCF_000243295.1 Trichechus manatus latirostris
ATCCTACTTCTGGCCCAGGGAACTTGGCAATTGCTGAAGCTGGTTCGGGACTCAGTGCAGAGAAGGGAGTGGGGAGGTAAATGGGAGAGAGTTTTTTTCCCTAAGGGTGGTGTTTTTAGTCTGTACAGTAGGCTGTACAGAAGTACTTATCTTTTGCTGATCCAGGGCTGCTTCTTACTGTATCTGGGTGGCCATGTAGACTGTCTGGCGCTGAGTCTCTCCTGGTGCAGAAAATGCACCTCCTGAACACTGCTGCTTGCCTGCCTCACCGCTCACCCCGGAGCTGATCAGGCCTGAATTGCTCAGTCTCTCGCCGGGTCAGATCTGGTAATTTCTTGCTGCTTCTGAACAGTCTCTCCCTCCCTCTGCCACTCAGTCCTGTTCCTCAACTCTGCCTTTGATGTTCAGGACTCCCAGATTGCCATATATAATCGATTCACTTGTTTTTTCTGGTCTTTGTTGTAAGAGGGTCCACCGGAGGTGTCTGACTACTCCACTTTCTTGGCCCACCTCTTCCAGTGATGTCTTTAAAATGTTCAGATATTGTACTTTCAAGTTCTAATATATCAATTTTTTTCTTGTTTATGCTTTTTGTTTCTCCATTGAGATTGCCTACCTTTTTGTCCATCATGATGGTATTTTCCTTTGCCTCATTGAGCATAATTATAGTAGCTAATTTAAAGTCATAGTCTAATGATCACCCATGTTATCTCGAGGTTAGAGCTTTTTTTATTCCCTTGAAAATACAATCTTATAGTTTCTTTTAATGTCATATATTGTGGTAATATCCTGGACATTATTAATATTGTATTGTGGAGACTCTGGAATTTGTTATATGCATATGAAAAGTGTTGTTGTGGTTTTTTTTTTTTTTTTGGTTGTTTGTTTCAACAAACAAGTAATATATTTATGCACAAACCATATACTCTTGTCACCTGCAGGTCAAATGTATTTTCATTTCTCTTAACTATTGCTGCAACCTCTTTTGAGTCTTCCTCACTTGATGTATCCTACTTCTGGCCCAGGGAACTTGGCAATTGCTGAAGCTGGTTCGGGACTCAGTGCAGAGAAGGGAGTGGGGAGGTAAATGGGAGAGAGTTTTCTTCCCTAAGGGGGTGTTTTTAGTCTGTACAGTAGGCTGTACACAAGTACTTATCTTTTGCTGATCCATTTGTGAATGGCTCAGGAGGCAGCCAGAGACTTTGGACAGAATTCACACATGGAATTTAGTGTTCCCCATCTCCAACTCTTTCCTCTCCAGGATTAGATTCTTCCTGTCTGGTCATTGTTGTTGTCCTTAGCAATGTCTCTTGGCTCCTTAATCCAGAAAGATAGCACAAGTGGATGGCTTTATCACACAGAAATTTATTCTCTCATAGTTTAGGAGGCTAGAATTCTAAATTCAGGACACCAGATCCAGGGGAAGTGTTTCTTTCTCTGCTGGTTCTGGGGGAAGGTCTTTGTCGTCAATCTTCCCCTGGTCTAGGAGCTTCTCTGCACAGGTATCTTGGGTCCAAAGGATGTGCTCTGTTCCCAGTGTTTCTTTCTTGTTGGTATGAGGGCTCTCTCCTCTCTGCTTGATTCTCTTTTTTATATCTCAAGAGACTGACTCAAGATACAACCTAGTTCTATAGATTGAGTCTTGGGTCATTAACATAACTGCCTCTAATTCTGCGTTATTGACATCATAGAGGTTAGGATTTACAAAACATAGGATAATCATATCAGATCACAAAATGGTAGAAAACCACACATTACTGGGAATCATGGCCCAGCCAAGTTGATACGCATCTTTGGAGGACTCAGTTCAATCCATGACAATATTTATACTGGCAAAGGTGAATCAACGAGTAAGTCTGAGCTCCATACACTAAAATACAGAATTCTTCAGGTTTGAATCCTCTATGATTGCCCAATTCCTGAATTATATAAAGAATTACTACATCAAATACAGAGTAGCTATGGAGCCCTGATGGTGCAGTAGTAAAGCATTTGGCTACTAACCAAAAGACTGGCAGTTCGAATCTACCAGCTGCTCCTTGGAAACACAGTCTACTCTGTCCTTTAGGATGGCTATGAGTTGGAACTGACTTGAGGGCAATGGATTTGCTTGGTTTTGGTATGGAGAGTATGTACTAGGCATTTTGTGTGTGTGTGTGGGTAGCATCTTTAGGAAATTTGGTTATTATCACATTTGACTTCTAATAAGTGTGGATATACCCAATCGGAAAGGAATGAAATGTCTCAGTATATTCAGGATTCCAGGAAAGAGCAATTTAAAATAAAAAATGAGGTGCACTGGACATCTACATTTTCCTCTCCAGATCCACCCTCTAACTTTTCCCATCCTACTATGCTCCACAGAAGGCTGACTTGTTGAAAAACATTAGCAGATCTCCTGTGCCCTCTACTTCTAGCTGGGGAGCGCCAGTGGAATTTCAGAGTAAGGAATGAGAGTGAGTCATTGGTTCCCTTGGTTCCCTTGCTGTGAAGTCATCTCAGGCCAGTTGTATCCCTTGAGAAAGTGTACTATACTACTCAACTCTTTGTGGGTTTGGAAATCTCTCCCACCCCTCCTAGCCTTTGTACTTAGAGATGGTACCAGATTTGCTTCTGGTAGCAAGCTTCTGGGATCCTGAACTAGTCTCTGTGGTTTCCCAAGACTCCAGCCATCCTTTTGTAGTTAGACACTTTGTAAATACACCCTCTTCAAATTATTCTAATTTGAATGTGCTATGTATTTTCTGTGATCTAATATAATAATTGGTAGCAGAAGTGGTCCTGGAAAACATTTCCTCCAAATGGTATTTTGGGATTGGATTGGTCATGTAAATCAGGAGTTCAAAGGTCACCTTCATTCTGGGAAAAATGGGACGCAGGTAACCCATGGCATGGGATGGCATCACAATTACCCCAATTATCCCTGTCGATAGCACTAGATGAAATGCAGTTGGAGGAAACAGCATAGGGAGAGCAAGTGCTTTGGCACTTTGCTATGACAAAGACAGTGATTATAAAGTTCACTATCTTACTTCTAATGGCCCTAGATAATTAACACAGGGTAAAAGGAAATTCAAAACCATGAATGTGAAACTAATAATATATGTGGAGAAACAAAATGTCTCTATGACAGTTTTTATGAAGCCTCTTATTACTATAGTTATATATGGCTGAAAACCAAGCATAGGAAATTATAATAAGGATTGGAGTTGCATTACCAGTTACTCAACCTCCCAGGTATCTATGCTAACAGCATTGCTGGAGAAGACATAGAATGGGAATAATTAAATCAACATGGATGAGACCCAGGAGCTTGAAACTTCAAATTCCCCTAAACCTTTCCGCATCTGAGAAAATCAGTCTGCTCTCAACACCTGGTTGCACTTGGGACAATTAACCTCATATGATGATGAAATTATTTTCAAAACTCTCTCTTCCTTTTCTCCATCCTTCCAGATCTATAGCAAAAGGTAGATCTCAACATAGATCAGATGGTGAGGTGATCTGTTCTAGAAGGAAATAGTCTATATACCAAGTGAGTTCCAAGACTTCATTAATATAAATTGAAGGGAATCTGGGGAGTATGTGTGGCAGTTGGTTCTAAGTGCATTAGACCACAAATTAATTGAAGATTCATTAGGTTCTAATTAATTTGCATGGATGCGTTCACATTGGCTTCAGAATTTAATGTGTAGGCTTGAGCACCTGTGCATGGCAGTAACGTTTTGCTAGGTTGGCTAATCTAAGCCTTCTCTCAGCAAGGAGCTACAGATAAGTAATGGGGTTGAAGGACAGAAACTTCCTTGTCATACTCTAAAGGAGCAAAACGTTAGTTCTTAGAGAAATGGACTTGTTGGAAAGAATCTATTATGTGCAATCTTCACATCCATTGCCTAACCACAGCCACCTGGGATATCTGTGAGGACATTCCTTCAACAAGACATTAAGAAATGCACTGGTCAGGGAGGCATGAACATTCTTGATGATCTCTCTAGTGACTGTACCTGTAGGCCAGAGATGCCAGTGTGAGTTGCTGCAATGAAAGTTGTCTCCATGATATCAGTAGTAATAATGGGGTTCAAGAATGGTAGAGTGCAGGTGAAGGCATTTTACCATCAGAAAAAAATTCTGCACCATTACACAATAAGCCATAGGAACAAAATGATAACCATGCCAGTTTGGCCCACCATAATCAGTGGCTATTGTTAATTGCTCATAGCCTCAGAAATAAAATAAATTTATTTCTAGAGGTCCAATTAAGTGTTTCTTGACACATATGGGGATTATAAATTCTAGGTTCAAGATTTAGAGTCTGTACCATGACGAAGTTTGAGTCAGTTTGAAGAAGGAACCTGCAATAGGTTCCCAGAGAGATCTTACCACTTACCAGACTGACTAAAGAAAAAGAAGTATCCAGACTTCAGAAGTTTTAGCTACTGCCTCTGAACTCATGCTTAACCTCAGAGATCCAAAATGCAATCATGTTCCACTAGTCAGAGTAAGCCTAAGTTCTTCTAACAGTGGGTTCAGAACATACACTAGAAATAGAATATGCTTAACAGGCATTCTCATTTTGGTGCTCTGATCTGTGGAGCAAGAGCTATTATAGTAGGAAGGGCCGAAGAAGAGTTCCTGCATCTAAGTCCCTCCCTGAAGACTGTAAACCAAAAACAATACCACATCCCTGGGGAATTACAGAGATTAATACCACCATAAGGGATCTGAGGGATGCAAGGGTTATGATTCCTAGCACAGCACCAAGTAATTAGCCTGTTTGATCAGTGCAAAATTCTGGTGGATTGTGGAAAATGACAATAGATTATGAAAAACTTAATCAGGTGCAGATGCCCGTTGCAGCTCTGTTTTAAGATGGAGTATCTTTATAGGTACAAATCAACACAGCTTTTAACATCAGCTATGTAGCAAATGGAGCCCTGGTGGTTCAGTGGTTAAGCGTTTGGCTGCTAACCAAAAGGTTGGCAGTTCGAATCTACCAGCCACCCCTTGGAAACCCTATGGAGCACTTCTACTCTGTCCTGTAGGGTCGCTATGAGTAGGAATCAACTGGACAGCAATGGGTTTTTTAATGGGATGTAGTAAATATCTTTTATGTAAAAATCAGTAATCAAAATTAGACACAGTTTTCATTTACATGGCAAAGACAATGGTATATCTTTACTGTCTTGCTATACGGACTTTGTCCATCTGCTAATTAGACAGAACCCTAGATAATAAGACAAGCCCGTGCCAGAAGGTAGGAGGTAAATTGTAAATGTTCAGAAATATGTCCCATGGGAGAAGTTCCTAGGAATCAAATGACTGGGCTATGTCAGAATATTCCCTCTAAAGTAAAAGAAAGGCTGGTATTAAAAGAATAAGCACAATGTTTTGTGGATATAAGGGGATTTTAGAGGCAAAATATCCCATATTTGTGTAAATTATTTGTACCCATTTACCATATTATCTTTGATGTATCTGTTTTAAGTGGTTTAGAACAAGAAATTTCACTTAATCAGGCTTGGGTTATAACATGATTATGCTATTATTGGGCTTAAAGACTCAGTAAATCAAATGGTTTGGGAACTGTTAGTGGCATACACATATTCTCTGGAGTTTCTGGCAAGCTTGGAAACAAAAACACAGAAAAACCCCTATGGTTTTTAAGGTAAGTCCATATTTAATCTCTCTGTCTCTCTTTTTAATAAAATTTGTTGTGTTCTCCTTTTCTGGCAACTATTCCACAGCTCCTGGCTTGTGACGAGGCCCGGGTAGAGACTGAATGACTGAGCATGAGCTATCTAATGCCCATCTGAGATAAACTGCCCATTATGATTGTATTTTTTCTTATTTACCAAACCTTGGAATTGAAAGTACACTGTAGTATTTCATAATATAGTAGAGATTATATATAGACATGTCTGTATGTATATATGTCTATATATAATCTCTACTATACTATATATATTTTTATATATATTATACTTATATATATTATACTTATATATATATATAAACCAGGCTCTAGCAGGTCTGGAAAACATGTATGAATTGTGCAAGCAAATAACTCAGACTTCCAAGGTATCTGCTTTTATTATTTTGCTGCCTCTCTCTTGACACACACTTGGTCTCATAAAAACGTCACTATGCTAAATTCTTAAAGAAGGAAAAAGTGTGAGCCTTGTTCTTAGATGGATCTTGAACTGGATGGATGTCTATGGCTAGTGCTCTACAACCCTACTCAGAAGTGTGCCTGAAGAGCTACGGGAAATGCAAGTATCCCTATATGGAAGTGATTCACATTGTAGGGAAGAAGAGCTGACCTGGCACAGGACTCCTAGATAGGAACTTAGAACAAAATTAGAAAGTTGATTACAGTGTGATCTTTTTTGTTGTTGTTGTTGTTCATTGTTGTAGTTTAAGTGAAAGTTTACATTTCAAGTTAGTCTCTTATACAAAAATTTATACATACATTGTTATGTGATCCTAACTGCTCTCCCTATACTGTGAGAGCACACTCTTCCTTTCCACCCTTGATTTCCCATGTCCATTCAACTAGCTCCTAACACTCTCTGCCTTCTCTTCTCACCTTGAGACAGAAGCCGCCTATTTAGTCTCATGTATCTACTTGAGCTAAGCAGCACACTCTTCACGAGTATCATTTTATGTCCCACAGTCCAGTTCAATCTTTGAAGAGTTGGCCTCAGAAATTGTTTTAGTTTTGGGTTGACAGAGAGTCCACGAGCCACGCTTTCTGGGGTTCCTCCAGTTTCAGTCAGACTACTAAGTCTGGTCTTTTTACTAGAGTTTGAGTTCTGCACCACACCTTTCTCCTGCTCCATCAGGTATTCTCTGTTGTGTTCTCTGTCAGGGTGGTCATTGGTGGTAGCCACACACCATCTGGTTCATCTAGTCTCAGGGTGATGGAGTCTCTGGTTCATGTGGCCCTTTCTATCTCATGGGCTAATACTTTCCTTATGTCTTTGGTGTTCTTCATGCTCCTTTACTCCAGGTGGTTGGGAACAATTGCTACATCTTAGATGGGTGCTTGCAAGCTGTTAAGACCCCGGATGCCATTCACCAAAGTAGGATGCAGAACATTTTCTTAATAAATTTTGTTATGCCAGTTGACCGAGATATCCATTGAAAGCATAGTCCCGAGACCCCAGCCCCTACTACTCTGTCCCTCAAAGTGTTTGATTACATTCACGAAACTTCTTAGCTTGGGTTTAGTCCCCTTGTGCTGACTTCCCCTGTAGTCTGTGGCATCCTTCCCTTCACCTAAAATAATTCTTGTCTACTATTTATTTAGTGAATAACCCTCACCCTCCCTCTCCACCCTCATAACCATCAAAAGAATATTTTCTTCTGTGTTTAATCCTTTTCTTGAGTTCTTATGATAGTTGTCTTATACAATATTTGTTCTTCTGTGACTGACTAAATTCACTCAGCATAATACCCTCCAGATAACTCCATGTTATAAGATGTTTCATGGCTTCATCCTTGTTCTTTATCGTTGCATAGTATTCCATTGTGTGAATGTACCATAATTTGTTTATCCATTCATCTGTTGATGGGCACCTAGATTGTTTCCATCTTTATGTAATTGTGAACAGTGCTGCAATGAACAGGGATGTGCATATATCTATTCGTGTGACAGCTCTTATTTCTCTAGGATATATTCCAAGGAGCAGGTTTGCTGGATCTGAATCGTATGGTGCATCCATTTCTAGCTTTTAAAGGAAACACCAAATAGATTTCCAAAGTTGTTGTACCATTTCACATTCCCACCAACAGTGTATAAGTGTTCCAGTCTCTCCACAACCACTCCAGCATTTATTATTTTGTGTTTTTTGGATTACTGTAGCCTTGTTGGGGTGAGATGATATCTCATTGTAGTTTTGATCTACATTTCTCTAATGGCAAATGATTGTGAGCATTTCTTCATGTGTCTGTTAGCCTCCTGAATGCCTTCTTTGATGCATTTTGAGTTCGTTTTTGTGCGTGGTGTGAGGTATGGGTCTTGTTTCAGTTATTTGCAAATGGATATCCTGTTATGCCAGCACCATTTGTTAAAGAGACTGTCTTTTCCCCAATTAACAGACTTTGGGCCTTTGTCAAATATCAGCTGCTCATAGGTGGATGAATTTATGTCTGGATT
>NW_004444248.1:1027628-1032597 GCF_000243295.1 Trichechus manatus latirostris
AGATTAATATTGCCACTCCTGCTCTTTTTTGAGTGTTGTTTGCTTGATATATTTTTTTCCATCCTTTGAGTTTTAGTTTGTTTGTGTCTTTAAGTCTAAGGTGTGTCTCTTGTAGGCAGCATATAGATGGATCTTTTTTTTTTTTTAATCCAGTCTGCCACTCTCTCTTTATTGGTGCATTTAGTCCATTTACATTCAGTGTAATTATTGATAGGTATGAGTTTGGTGCTTTCATTTTGATGCCTTTTTGTGTGTGTTGTTACAGTTTCTTTGCTCTACTTAATTTTCTGTACTAAGTCTTTTTTCTTCATGTATTTTCATTGTTTTTGATTTTGTTTTGTTGAGTCTTTATATTTTTCTTGTTTCTTATTTTGAAGTGTAGGATTGTTAGTTTCCTCAGTGGTTATCTTAATATTTACCCCTATTTTTCTAAGTTTATACCAGTCTTTTATTTCTTTATATCACCTTGACTTCCTTTCTGTATGAAAAATCTATGTCTACATTTTTTAAGTCCTTTTTTTTCTTTTAATGTTGTCATCTTTTACATATTGACATCTGTTTCCCTATTTTCAGTGCTTTAGCTTTGATTTATTTTTGTAACTTCCCTATCTGGGTTGATATCTGCTTGCTCTGTCCTGTGTTCCAGTTTTGGGTTGTTATCTGATGATACTGATTTTCTAACCAGAGGATTCCCTTTAGTATTTCTTGTAATTTTGGTTTTCTTTTGCAAATTCCCTAAACTTCTGTTTATCTGGAAATGCCCTAATTTCTCCATCACATTTGAAAGACAGTTTTACTGGCTATATAATTCTTGGCTGGCTATTTTTTTCCTTCAAGGCTTTATATATGTCGTCCCTTTGCCTTCTTACTTGCATGGCTTCTTCTGAGTAGTCTGAGCTTACTCGTATTGACTCTCCTTTGTAGATGACTTCTCATTTATCCCTAGCCACTCTTAAAGTTTTCTCTTTATATTTGGTTTTGGCAAGTTTGATTATAATATGTCTTGGTTACTTTCTTTTGGGATCTACCTTATGTAGGCTTCGATGAGTATCTTGGATAGATATCTTCTCATCTTTCATGATATCAGGGAAGTTTTCTGCCAACAAATTTTCAACAATTCTCCCTGTATTTTCTGTTATGTCCCCCCTGTACTGGTACTCCAGGATTCCTCTTGATAGAACCCCTCATAATTCATATGATTTCTGCATTTCTTTTACTCCTTTTAGCGGATTTTTCCTCAAATAAGTTGGTGTCAAGTGCTTTATCTTCAATCTCACTAATTCTGACTTCCATTGCCTCAATCCTGCTCCTATGAGTTTCTATTGTGTTGTCTAATTCTGAAATTTTATTGTTAATCTCCTGGGTTTCTGATTGCTGTCTCTCTATGGATTCTTGTAGCCTGTTAAATTTGTCATTATGCAGTTCTCTAATTTTATTAAGTTCCTGTGTTCTGCATTTTTATTAATATCTTTCCTAATCTCTTGAAGAGTTCTGTATATTAATCTTTTGTATTCTGCCTCTGATAATTCCGAGAAATTTTCTTCCTCCCCAAAATTTCTAGATTCTTTATTTTGGGAACTTGCTGAAGCCATCATGGTCTGCCTGTTTATGTGATTTGATATTGACTGTTGTCTCTGAGCTATCATTAAGTTATTATATTTATTTATTTTATGTTTTCTTACTGTGTCCTAGCTTCTTGTTTTGTTTTGTTTTGATATGCCCAAAGAGGCTGCTTGTGTGAGCTAGTCTGGTTATTGGTGTCTTTGACGCTGTAACGTCCTGTCACCAGGTAGTTAAGTCTGTTACTAAGTATGTGAGCCCAGGATTCCGTTAACTTTTGTTGTATGGATTCAGCTTTGGTGTCCAGGTAGCTGGTCACCAAATGTGTGGTGCAGGCTCTCACTTACAGTCCTAGACAGGTGTGGGTGATTGATTGTGACACAGGTATCTGGCTGCAGTAAGGAGTCACATGCTGAGCATGGCAGGTGGTTGATGGCTGCCTCTGAATGTCTGAAAAGAAAGTGTGTCCCTGTTTCCTAGAGAAAGTAGGTAGGTGGGTTTGCAACCAGACTATGAGCACACAATGCTGTTGGCTGTAAGGACTGGGAGGCATCTTTTATTCTTGGACCCCTGTCTCAGGTGGCTAGGTGGCATGGGTAGAGCCACTAGTCCTCAGGCCCCTGATGTGGTTAGGTGAAGACCCTGTTTAATGGGCAGAGCAGTGTCAAATGTCATGGACCTGCCACTTCACAGCTGAAACAGTTAAAGTTAGACTTCAGGTATGTACCCTGTTGCACTGTGGTAATGAGGGCCTATGCTGTTGAAATGGGCCCACACAAGTCTATGCAGGGGGAAAGACACTAAAGTCTGTGGATCCCTTATGCCTCTGCCTAGGCAAAATAGCTGTGCCTACCCTGAATTCCTGGCTTAGGGGAGCTGGCAGATTATTTTTTCCCCTGTTTGTTAATTTATTCACTCTCCAAGGGCAGGAGAAAGGCTCAGGGCACGAGACAGGTCTTACTTCTGGCCCAGGGGACTGGGCAATTGCTGAAGCCATTCCAGTCCCAGTGCAGAGCAGGGAGCAGGGAGGTAAATAGGAGAGAAGTTTTTCCCTAAGGGGGGTGTTTTTGATCTGTGCTGTCGGCCAGATGCAAGTACTTATCTTTCACCAATCAAAGGCTGCTTCTCACTGGTTCTGGATGTCTGAGTAGACTCTCGGCCGCTGGGTCTCTCCCAACGTAGAAAATGCCTCCTGAGCTCTGCTTCTTGCCTGCCTCACCAAGCACCATGAGCTGATCAGGCCTGAAAGGCTCAGGCTCTTGTCGGGTCAGGTCTGGCATCTGCTTGTTGCTTCCGAACCATCTCTCCCTCCCCCGCCACTGAGTCAGGTTCCTCAACTTTGCCTTTGACGTTCAGGGCTCCTAGAGTGTCGGATATAATTGATTCACTTGTTTTTTCAGGTCTTTGTTTTAAAAAGGAACACTGCAAGTGTCTCACTACTCCGCTATCTTGGCCCCGCCTCCCTACAATGTGATCTGAGAAAAGAAAAAAGAGAAAAATTGCTGGATTAATGAAAAGATTCATAATTTAAAAGGAATTACCTCCTAAGGAAAATAGATCCATTTCTATTCTTAGGTAAAAAAACCACCAAATGTTTCCAAAAATAAGAGAGAAATAAGTGCCATGAAAAATAAATACATTTTGAAAAAACTTCCTCCAAAAATAAACCTATATATACATATGGCCAATTCATTTTCAACAAGGGTGCCGAGTCCATTCAGTGAAGAAACATAAGTCTGTTTAACAAATGGTGCTGGGACAACTGGATTTCCATGTACAGAAGAATGAAGTTGGACCCATATTTCACATTACATATGAAATTTATTCAAAATGGATTAGTGAGCTAAATATGAGATAAAACCATGAAACTCTTAGAAGAAAACAGAGGGGTAAATCTTCAGGACCTTGTATTTGGCAATGAATTCTTAAAAACAACATCAAAAACACAAACAACAAAAGAAAAAAGATAAAAAGATAAATTGGACCTCATCAAGATTAAAAAAAAAAAAAAACCTTCTGTGCATCAAAGGACATTATCAAGAAAGTGAAAATACAATCTACAAAATAAAAAAAAAAAAACACAGTTGGAAATCATGTATCTGATAAAGTTTTTTTATCCAGATTATATAAAGAATTCCTACAACTCAATAACAAAAAGACAATCAAAATAAGACAAGGGACATAACAGACATTTTAAAAAGATATACAAATGCCCAATAAGTATATGACCATTAGACACTACAGAAATGTAAATCAAAACCACAATGATATGCCACTTCACACTCACTGGGATAGCTATGTGTCTCAGTTTCTTAGTGCTGCTCTAACAGAAATACACAAGTGGGTGGCTTTAACAAATATATTTTCTCACAGTTTAGAAGGCTGGAAATCCAAACTTAGGTGCTGCCTCTAGGGGAAGGCTTTCTCAGTCCTTTCTGGGGAGAAATCCTTGCCTCAGCTTCTGTAGATTTCTTGACGTTTGTTGAAGATCTCCACGTGACATCTATCTTTGCTCCTTTCTGCTTCTTGCCTCTGTCCCTAAGGTACTCCTTTTATATCTCAAGAGTGACTGGCTTAAGACACACCTTGCACTGATACAGGCTCATCAACATAACAGAAAATCCTGTTCCCAGATGGAATTATATCCACATGTATAGGGATAAGGAAGTATAACACATATTTTGGGGGGACACAATTCAATCCATAGCATTATAATTTTTAACCTCCCCCCCACAAAAATCAACAGAAAATAATAAATGTTGGTGAGGATGTGGAGAAATTGTTGGAACCCTTGTCCATTGCTAGTGGGAATGTAAAATGGTGCAGCCATTGTGGAAAACAGTTTGGTGGTCCCTCAAGAAGTTAAACATTGAATTACTATATGACCCAGCAATTCCACTCCTGGGTGTATATCAACATAATTGAAAGCAGGGACTCAAACAGATACTTGTACACCAATGTTTATAACAGCATTATTCACAATGATCAAAAGATAGAAACAACTCATGTGTCCATCAACAGATGAATGGATAAACAAAATGTGGTATGTACATACAATAGAATATTAATCAGCCATAAAGACAAATATTCTGATACATGCTAAAATGAGTGAATCTTGAAAACATTAGGCTGAGTAAATTAAGTCAGATGAAAAATACAAACATTGTATGATTCCATTTATATGAAATACATAGAATAGGCAAATGTACAGAGACTGAAGTTCATTAGTGGTTACTAGGAGCTGGGGAAACGATGGGTACCGAGCTTCTGTTTGGGATGATGAAAAAGTTTGGGAAACAGACAACAGTGATAAACTGTGAATGTAATTAATGTCACTGAATCATACACTTAAGAATAGTTAAAATGGTAAATTTTATATTAAATATACTTTATCAGAATATTAAAAAAA
>NW_004444248.1:1032697-1033822 GCF_000243295.1 Trichechus manatus latirostris
GCTGCTCATAGGTGGATGAATTTATGTCTGGATTCTCAGTTCTGTTCCATTGGTCTATGTATCTGTTGTTGTACCAGTACCAGGCTGTTTTGACTACCACGGTGGTAAAATAGTTTCTAAAATCAGGTAGCTTGAGGCCTCTCACTTTGTTCTTCTTCTTGAGTAACGCTTTACTTATCCGGAGCATCTTCCCTTTTCATGTGAAGTTGGTCATTTGTTTCTCCATCTCATTAAAAAATGCAGTTGGAATTTGGATCAGGATTGCATTGTATCTGTAGATAACTTTGGGTAGAATTGACATTTTCACAATGTTGAGTCTTCCTATCCATGAGCAAGGTATGTTTTCCACTTATGCAGGTCTCTTTTGGTTTCTTGCAGTAATGTCTTGTAGTTTTCATTGTATAGGTCTTTTAAATCTCTGGTTAGATTTATTACTAAGTATTTTATCTTCTTGGGGGCTACTGTTAATGGTTTGATTTTGTGATTTCCTCTTGGAAGTTCTCTTTGTTGGTGTAAAGGAATCCAACTGATTTTTGTGTGTTTATCTCATATCCTGAAACTTTGCTGAAATCTTCTATTAGTTCCAGTGATTTTCTTGTAGATTCTTTGGGGTTTTCTGTGTAAAAGATCATATCATCTGCAAATACAGATATTTTGACTTCTTCCTTACCAGTTTGGATACTCTTTCTTTTTCTAGCCTAATTCCTCTGGCTGGGACCTCCAGCACACTGTTGAATAAGAGTGGTGATAAAGGGCATCCATGTCTGGTTCCCATTCTCAGGGGGAATGCTTTCAAAGTCTCTCCGTTCAGGTTGATGTTGGCTGTTGGCTTTGTATAAATGCCCTTGATTATATTGAAGAATTTCCCTTCTATTCCTATTTTGTTGAGAGTTTTTATCATGAATGGGTGTTGGAATTTGTCGAATGCCTTTTCTGCATCGATTGATAAGATCATGTGATTCTTGTCTTTTGTTTTATTAATGTGATCAGTTACTTTGATTGTTTTTCTAAAGTTCAACCATCCCTGCATACCTGGTATAAATTCCACTTGATAATGGTGAATTATTTTTTTTTTTTGATATGTTGCTGAATTCTATTGGCTAGAATTTTGTTGAGGATTTTTGC
>NW_004444248.1:1034267-1036122 GCF_000243295.1 Trichechus manatus latirostris
TGTCATTTATAGCCAGGCTGTGACCTAGCTAAATCTCCAAATATAATGAATTTTCAGTTTCTTTGTTTTGAAGGGATCAATTGCCAGGATTAGCTTACATTTAAAATACTAATTCAACAATCCACTAAATGCTTTACATGTTCTTGATCATATAGGAGTATAACAATCAATAATTATTTTTGCCTTCTTTGGAAATGCTAGAAACCACTCTTAAGTGTTAAGTTACTGGATAGGCCATGACTCATTACCATAAAGCGACAGGAATTCATGGTCGGAAAAAAATCCACCATAACATCCTGAGTTCTGCTACTTAATGGGTCCCGTTGCGTGGACACGCCAAGGTTCTCAAGCTCAGGATCCCTTAAAGGGGCCTGCAATTATGACAACCCAATAGCTAGGTGATTTAAATGACTCAAGCTTTACCAAAGCCCATGTCAGCTTAAGTGCATCTTAACATTTACCTCTTATAATTAAGCAACTTTATTTCTTTATCTGATTATTAAAAGACTTAAAGACCACTCTACCAGAGGTCACAATAACACTGATCTGAAATCTGCATTTGTTAACTATAATAAGAAACTAGATAATGTTAAAAAAAAAATTAGAAGCCAAAGGAAAAATAGTTAGGTAGATTCTCAAGACCGCTTAAAGAGGACTATATCTGTCTATAAACAAATTATTTTAAAATTTCTCTTTTGGTTTACGAATTCAACAGAAAACCCCCTTCTTTGTTAAATAAGGAAACATAAGTAAAAATATAGGTAGAATCTGTCACTGGTGTCCTTTTAAATTCACCTTCAAATACTCTTAAAGAACAAGAAGTACAAATAGCCCTCGACTTATAAGACATTTGAGTTACAGTGAACCACACTTACACCGTCTTCTTTTTTTTTTTCCATCCTATGGTTAGTGATATGTACGATATACAATGTTGCAGCACATAACTTGCTAATGTTATCATTTTCATGACAAAGCCCCAAAACAAATAAAGATCGGATTTATAAAGACGCTGATAATAAAAGGCAATAACAATGAAAACTAAAAAAATATGAGGTATTCAACTTACATGAGAACAGACTTATGATGGAGGCGTCGGAATGAAACTGCGTCATAAATTGTCTGTTACATGGAAAATTAGGAATTCATTCATTCACTGGCAAAAACTATTATTTGGCTTGAACAGTGCATGTGGTATCGGAGAGGTAGCTGGGCAAGGCAGGAACATGTGATGGACTATACAGAGTTTGTTCTCTGCCCTTGAACCTCCCACAGCCTAATAAAAATAAAAACTGAGTGAATGCCTTCTATGAGATAGATCTCTAGCCCCCAAGCAATTAAGTCCATAGCCCTTGAATGCATGTGCATACACACCTACACACGCTGCATTTAGCTCTGCCAATTGTTGTGCTCTGCTCTGTTCTCCTAGTATGAACAGCTAGAGCTACACTCTAGCCCTAGAGCTCAACACAGATCCCTAGGACCTGTATATACAAGAACAGGTAATCCGTTCCTACAATCGTAGAGATCATTTTCACTGGTTTCCCTGGCTCCTGTACCTACTTAGGAGCACATGTTGGGACTCTGGCAGTTATCCAGCATTGTGCTTGAAGAAACGTTTAACCATTGCTCAAAATAAATAAATATAAATAAATGGAAAAATGAATGCAAGGTTGTAAAAGTGTTAAATAAATCTACAGCTTAAAAATGGTTATGGATTTGATTTGACTAAATTTAACGTACTCTGGTTAGGAATAAAAAAGATGAATTTGTCTTCTTGGGAACATCTGCAGATTTCAAGGTCAACTAATAAGATTCCTAAGGGTTTTTCAGTAAATATTAGGAAGTCCTACAAATT
>NW_004444248.1:1037587-1051769 GCF_000243295.1 Trichechus manatus latirostris
TTCTGATCTCCCTGCAGCCCCTCCAACATTTGTTATTTCCAGTGTTTTTGATTCGTGCCAGTAATGCCGGGGTGAGTTGGTATCTCATTGTGGTTTTAATTTGCATTTCTCTAATGGCTACTGATCGCGAGCATTTCCTCATGTGTCTGTTGGCCATTTGAATGTCTTCTTTGGTGAAGTGTCTGTTCATTTCAAGGACATATTTTTATCTGAAGTATTTTTAGTATCAGAAATGGAATTTGAGGACTTTAATAAGTGGTTCTGTTTCAGAGTGTGTTTCTTCTAAGAATCATTAAACCAATGCATACTCACAAAAAATTATTAGTATATTGGATTATTCATAAAAACAAAAGTAATATTTTATATATACAGGTCCTAGAGATAGGCCATTTAACACAGGACATTAAACAGGGACTTTGTGGTACCCACAAAGTTCACTGTTGAAGCACATGGCGATAGCAAGACCTCAGTCACTCAGTTCCCAGGGGCTAGAATAAAATGCGAAAAAGGACCCAAATCCTAAGATCTTATTTGGTTGTTCAGATGCAGAGAGTAAACTATTAAAGTACAATAGAACTCCTACTGAAATTATTAACACAATTTGAAATGCTTCTTTTCTAAGCCTGTAAAGGATATATGGAGCCCATTTGGTGCAGTGGTTAAGCGTTCAGCTGCTAACCAAAAAGGTCAGCAGTCCAAAACCACCAGCTGCTCCTTGGAAATCCTATGGGACAGTTCTATTCTTTCCTGTAGAGTAACTATGAGTCAGAATTGACTCGAAGGCAATGGGTTGTGGTTTTAAAGGATGTATAAACAAACAAACAAAACACAATACACAATAAATAGATAAAACTTTTGAAATTAACCTTGTTTTCATTTATTGGTATTTGTTCTGGTGAAATTTGTCTCTCCAAATAATAAAATATTGCATAGACAATTTGCACATGGATACAATGTATTAAATGGCTAAATTATTCACTATAGAACACATTCATGAATATTAAATTTTTTCAAGTCTCCCAATATATTAATATGAATCCACGTTTATAAAATTCAAAAGTTTGTAAAAACAAACCTAGACCACCTTTGAAACTGTCACCTATATTTTTAGATGCTTAGTAAATATAACCAGCTGTGATTTTGATAGCCATGATGATAGATTTAATGCCTTTGCTTTCTTCTTCTCTTTCATTTTTCTGTATATCTCCATGTTCAAAAATATAAAGCTATATAAAGATATGTCACAAAATTATTTGCAATATAACTATACTGCTCCATGAAGCTTCTTCCATAATGCACTAGTGTTATTATCTCTAGTGTCCTATCTGGAAGGAACAGATGTTAAGGAGAAAAATCCATTCACCTATCTGATATTTTTTGCTTATGGAGTTCCCATATAGAGATGACAAAAAATACAAGATGGCAGTAGAGAGACTCCATGTTTAGGAAAATATTTTAAAGAATTTAAAAGAAATATGAAGAAGATATTTTTATTCTCTGATGATCCTGACTCATTGAACTTAAGAAGATAAACTCACCATGCTTTTGTTAGTAAAGAAAACTCAGGTGATTTTAATTCAAAAACATTTAAAATCACTATTTTTAAGAAATGTAAACATATATTTAAGATGTGATAATAATAGGAATAGGGACGGAAGGAATAAAGAGAGACAGATATTAACAAAGCCAATAAATGTAATCAGACTTGGAGTCTAAATGCAGTCAGAAATAAATGAAGTCATATGCAAGTCTCAAGATAGCAAGTTTTGTGTGTGTGTGTATGCGTGTGCGTGGCATATTTTTAAAACCAATCTAAATCTAAATCACCTGGTGGGGATTTTCGTCCCTCATCCTCAAAGGTTCTGAGCCTTTAGTTGTCCTTGTCCTTGCCAGGCCTTAGTTGATACAATTGGCCATTTACTGTGCATAGAAGAGGCAAGCGGTATCTTAGTGAAACTCCTAGATTCCAGATATACTCCGTTTTGCTCCCATTGGGTGATATCAACTCTAATTCTTCATAATAATTATCATCAATTACTTCCAGTAATAGAGCACACCTCAATTTCTTGCTTCTTGGTTCACCGTCATGAGGAGCTCAAATGGACTGATGCTACTCTGTATCCAGTTCAATGCAATTCTAAGTCCCTTGAACAACTAAAGTGTTACCACCCTGAAAACCAAGATACTCGATAGAATCTAAATTTGCGAAGGCAATGAAAAGATGACGATCTGAGCCAATTTTATTCCAACATTTAGTGCCTGAAACTGTATATTTTTGCTCTGGGGATGTTACGGATTGAATCCAAAATATGTGTTGAATTCTGGCCCTAGTAGCTGTGGAAGTTATCTTGTTTGGAAACAGGAGTTTTCTTGGGTTATGTTAATGAGTTCATGCCAGTGTAGGGTGGATCATAAACATAATCACTTCTGAGTTATAAAAAGACCACAATAGACATAGAGACACACATGCAGTAAAAACCAAATGCATATGAGGATTGTCAACAAGCCAAGCAACTTCAAGGACTCAAGGAATACCCAGGGCTACTAACAAGAAAGGAATTGACATGGCAGAGACACTAATTTGGACTTTCAATCTCTAGGACTGTGAGAAAATAAAGTTCTGTTTTTTGGAGCCACCCACTTGTGGTATTTGTGTTACAACAGCACTAAGTAAATAAGACAAGAGATAACTCACCAATCAATCCACTGCATACAGAGCATCCTACAGATAAATGTCCAAACCCTGCAGGGTGTAGTCCCTAAGCTAGTGCCTTAGCTGAGCTATTAGCAATCCATTCTATCATTAGGTCGGTTGATTTGGGTGGATGTATAAGACCTGTAGATCCTAGGCTAATGCTTTTTCATTTTTGCATCTCTTTGCCATGAAATGAACTCCTGGGTCTGAGGTAATGCCCTGTGGAATAATATATTCATAGATCAGATATTCTATAAACTTTCAGATAGTCCTGGAAATGGAGGCACTGTAGGTAAGAAAATACAACCCATATCTAGATTAAGCATTGATTATAGTAAAGAAAATTTTCTAACTCCTCTAGAATGGAAGAAGTCCAATGTAACCACCTTGCCATCAATAGCTAGTTGGTCTTCTCAAGGAATGGTGCCATATTGAGGGTTTAGTATCAGTCTCTGCTTCTGAAAGATTAGACATTCATCAAAAGAAGTAGCTAGGAAAAGGGAGGCTATTTATTGAGTCTATGTGTAGGCTGCATTTCTACCACCGTGGCTGCTCTATTTATGGACTCATTTCACCAACACTGGAATTGCTAAGAAGAGGGACTGGTTGACATCCATAGATCATGTTATCCTGTCTACTGATTGGTGAGATTCTCCTCTGCAGTGATGAGTATTAAAGTGAAACAAAAATATCTGCATGTTCTCTGCCCCCTTCCATAGGTCTATCCACAACTCCGTTCTCCAGACTTCCTTGTTTCTAATTTTCCAGTATTGTTTCTTCATATATTTTATCAAACAACCGGGAGACTTTCACTGCCAAGGAATATATATTACATATGTATGTGGTCACTTCTCCTCCCTTCTTCCCCCATGAAGAGAACAATCAAGTGAACTGCTCTCAGTTCTGCCCATTAGGATGACTGCCTTTCCCCCTGTCTTCAGTGGTGCCATGATAAAGCAGTAGCCCATTGTAAGTGGGCATCAACATCTTGTGCTGACATTTTGGGAATCAGATTCAAATACTTAACAGATCTTTCAGTTAGTTGTAGGGAATGTCCCATTAGGCTAATGGTAGGAGTTAAACTGCAGTAGTGGTCAGTGTCATGGGAGCCTGGACCACTTATTCAAGTACTTCTCTTAGTTTTCTTGTGTTTTCTTTACCCAATATAGCCCAATCTCAAATGTATAATTTCTGTTACACAAAATGTTCTACTCATGCCCAGAGTCTGGAAGGTGAGGCCTCTGCCCACATGAACCTGGAGAACAGAGAATTATTTTCAAGCCCTGAAATTTTCCCAGCTGGATTTTGGACTTGCTTGGAACTCGTGACCTCTTCTTTTCTTCCAGTTTCCCTATTTGGAATGAAAATGCCTACCCTGTGCCTCTCCCACCATTGTAGTTTGGAAACAGATTCTAAGTTTCACAGGTCCACAGATGGAGAAGAGTTTTGTCCCAGGATGAACCATGCCTAGAGTCTCTCCCATCTCTGCCATGCCTAATTTAGATGATTCAGAAGATGAGATTTTGGACTTGAAGTGGATGCTGGAATGGGTTAAAATTTGGGGGATACTAGAATGGGGTAAATATTTTTCTTATGTGGGAAGACCATAAATTGTTGGTGTCAAGCGGGTGGACTGTTATGGATTGAACTGTTTTCCTAAAAAAAGATATGTTGAATCTTAACCCCTGTACCTGTGAATGTGACTCTGTTTGGAAATAGGGCTTTTCTTTTGTTAAGTTAATGATGTCATACTGGAGTAGGGAGTGTCCTAAACCTAGTACCTTTTGAGTAGTGTCTTATAAAAAGGGGAAGAGACTACCTGAGAGTCTGTCTACAAGTCAAGGAATGCTAAGAAATGCCATATAATGCCCCAGGCTACATCAGCTGAAAAAGACTCTTCCCCTAGAGCCTACAGAGAGAGGGAGAGAATATAGCCTGTTGATGCCCTGATTTGGACTACTTCAAAAATGTAAGACAACATATTTCTGTTCTTTAAAACCACTTGTTTTATTTTTGTTATGAACGGTTGAAACTAGTTGTCATCAGAGTTGATTCTGATTCATGGCAACCCCATGTGTATCAGAAGAGAACTGTACTTCATAGGGTTTTCAATGGCTGGTATTTCAGAAATAGATCACCAGGCCTTTCTTCTGAGGTAGGTCTGGGTGAAATTGAATCTCCAATCTTGCAGTTTAACAGCCAAATGTGGTAACCACTTGCACCATCCAGGGACTCCTTTGTTGTAGCAGCACTAGGAAACTAAGGCAGCCGCATTCTTGGATCTAGGAATTACCCAGTATGCTGCCTTTCCATTTATCTTACATCTAAACTCACTGACAAGCCCTGCCCATAAAAAATATACCCTGTCTTATAGTCCAGTGTAATCAAGACATAAAATGATACTCGTGAAGAGTATGCTTCTTAGTTCAAGTAGATACTCAAGACTAAATGGGCAGCTCTTGTCCAGATGCGAGATGAGAAGGCAGAAAGGGATAAGAGCTGGTTGAATGGACACGGGAATGCTGGGGTGGAAAGGAGTATGTTGTCACATTATAGATAGAGCAACTAGGGTGACATAACAATGTGTGTATAAATTTTTGTATGAGGAACTAACTTGAGCTGTAAACTTTCACTTAAAGCATAATAAAATATAATAAAATAAAACATGAAGACGTGCCAAGCAGATCACCCTTCAAGGAAGGAATTGCTGCCCATCTGTAACAAGTGTGGTCAGCATAGGGTCTCCAGCTGTCATCTACTCCAGGATCTGCCTTAGCTCCTAACAGCAGCTTCACTGGAGATCACATCCATCCCCAGGCAGCTCAGATCCAGTGACTGAGCAAGATGGATAATATGAAGGCCCAGGCATATGGGCCTGACACAGATATTCTGACAGGCAATAATTGCTGTAGACCTACTCAGAGTTGGCCAAGGCTTTGTTGGATCTGCCTTATAGTTCAATTTTTCATCTGTCCATTGCTGTTTATTCTCTTCCTTTCACAGGTTTTGATTCTTAATATGAATACTGCATTCTAAACTCTGTCCAGGCCTCTATTCCCAGGGAACCCAGCCTATTACAAATTTCTGATCAACTTCTTATTAAATAAGAAGCTGAATAATGGAAAATAAATAGGAAATAAAATCATCTGACAAGATAAGGAAGCCAAAAAACAAAAAAAAACTGTATCTTCAGAAATTCCTGTACCTGCAAAATAAAAATAAGCAAAGAATCCCTTTGGTTACAGAATCAAAGACTGAAAGAATATTGTGAGTGCTTCTAGAGGGGAAAGGATGGAGGGAAGCCATAAAAATCAGAATGGGTTCATACTTCTCATGGATTGAATTGTGTCCACCAAAAATATGTGTCAACTTGGTTAGGCCATGATTCCCAGTATTGTGTGGTTGTCCTCCATTTTGTGATTGTAACTTTCCTATGTGTTGTAAATCCTAATCTCTGCCCGTGGTTAATGAGGAAAGATTAGATTATGTAAAAGAGGATTAGGGTGCGAGTGTAACACTCTTACTCATGTCACATCCCTGATCCAATGTAAAGGGAGTTTCCCTGGGGTGTGGCCTACACCACCTTTTATCTTACAAGAGATAAAAGGAAAGGGAAGCGAGCAGAGAGTTGGGGGACCCATACCACCAAGAAGCAGCACCAGGAGCAGAGCATGTCCTTTGGACCCAAGGTTCCTGGGCAGGGAAGCTCCTAGGCCAGGGGAATATTGATGATAAGGACTTTTTCCAGAGCGGACAGAGCAAGACAGACTTCCCCTGGAGCTGATGCCCTGAATTTGGACTTCTTGCCTACTAGACTGTGAGAGAATAAACTTCTGTTTATTGAAACCATCCATTTGTGGTATTTCTGTTATAGCAGCACTAGATGACTAAGACAATACTTCTTGTAACTCTTGATGCCAGAAGACAATGCCTTCAAAGTTCTGGGACATAATTATTTTCAACTTAAATTCAACATAAGTCATTATCATTAAGGTTTGGGAATAGTAAAAACAAACAAAAAAGATATTTTCTAATATCAACGTGGTTGTTACATAAATTTGCTCAGGATCATCCTAGTTTACATCTGCTGTCCCAGAATAATTGTAATAGCCCCTCTTCCACTTTCAAATTTGTCTCCATAATTAGGAAAGATTCAAAAATTTACGTTATATTCTCAATAAGGAAGTTACTGTGGATATGCTACTGCAAAACAAGACGTAAACCATGAAATACTTCAAGAAACAGATAAGCATTTAGGGAAGTAATAAAGGGAAGCTCTAATTTAACTGGTTAGAAAAACAACTGCCAAAGAAAGAATCCTCCTGCCTGAAAGTATTCAGTCATTATAATTATCTATCTGGGGGTTTATAGAGAAATGTACTAGAGGTTGGATTAGGTAAACTCTGGTCTGTAAACTTAAAATTCTTCTATTATAAATTAATAGTTCTTTGGTTATGATCCATGGATGTTTACTTCTTTTGTTGATGCTAATGTTGATTTTAATGGCTTGCATTTAAACATAACATATATTTGTCCTTTTATTCTGAAGCAGTATTGAATAATTCAATAAGAACAAAACTTTTAAAAAGCTGTAGAATATTGAATATAGGCTTGCTCATTTTATAAGATCTTAAATATAGATATGAAAGAGATATCAAAGGTTTTCTACCCTTAGTAATGATAATGGAATTACACTGAGCTATTTGTATTCTCTTAACCTGTCTCTGGTTATAAGTGAAGCTTGTTGGTAAGGACATGAGATGATATAAAGTTATCTGTAGGATGATAACTGTCTCACATGGATATTAAACCTACAACTTTGATCCTGATAGTGTTATGCACACTTAAAAAGTGTATAGCAGACTCTTAAGTAAAGATTTTAATCTCCATAAATAGAAATATTCAAAGAAATTATCAATTGATCAAATTTTGTCAGAAATTCTCATTAAAAAAAAAAATAGAGGTTGGACCGAATTATCAACATCATGTAAAGAGCAACCAAAAATTCAGTTGTGAAAAAGGGATGTGATGGAATTCTCATGGAAAAGCAATATTGCCCCTGCTTAATTCAAAGACAGTCTTTCAAAAAGTCACTTCCTGAGCACCAAGGATATTACAAACACCTGGTGACCAGGATGTTCAGAGAAGAAAGTTACCTAAACTCCAGATAGGCAGATGCAAAAGAATTTAAATGAAAAATACAAATAGTCATGTACTTTGACACTCTAAAATGGAAAAGTTTATGTAGTTTGGAATAACTTCAAATTGAATTTCCACCTATGAAATTATTGAAAAACTCATTAAGCAGAGTATCTGAAGATTCAGAGTGACTCCATAAGGAGCACTTGGGTGGATTCAGATTTTAAATTTACATGTGGAAAAGGGGCGTGAAGGCACATAACCAAGTGCAAATATAACAGGAGCATAAGCCTGTTAGAACAGTATCAGAAATACTAGAATGAGCTGTTGTTTATGAATAAACTGTATAAGGAAAATGAAACATTTTTAAGTCATATTCATATTCAGAGAAAGAACAAACAGAGTTTACCTGGGCTATGTCTGGCAAGATGGTATAAAATGAAAAAGTGTCACAAAATACAATTCTGAAAATCCTATTTTACTTCCATATTCTCTGACTAGGAGAATAATTTTTAGCCTGGAGAAAGTGGAATAAATATTGGTAAGAAGCAATTGAACCTCAAGATATGTAAAAAGATGGTAAGATAGCATTTAGCCTCTCTAAATGATTTCAAGTCTCCAGGCCTTAGAAGATTACAAACCAGAGTATGGCAAACACTTGCAGATGAGATAGCAAACTGTAGGAACAGCAATTTCTTCTCTTCCAGCCACTGAGGAAAACAGGAAAAGTGACCAGGAATTCAGAGTTAGAATTTAGTCCTGATTTTCAAAATCAGTGAAAAAGATGATGTATCGGAAAAATATATTGTTATAATTTATGTGTGTTCTCACTGTTCTAACCAAGTGGTCAGGCCATCATTACACTATTGGATGTGTGCAAGTGGAAAGCAGACACAGCTTAAGATCAGTGAAAATCTCTTGTGAAAACCTATGTTCTTTAAGGATATGATGCTGGACTACAGATACCATTAGTGTTTACTGAATAGCCAACCTTTCTTCGGTTAACCATCACTTTAACCACTGTGCCACCAGGGCTCCTTAAATAAATGAATAGAGGGAATAAATTTGACTTTCAGGCCAAAACAGTTAAAAGGTGACATTCTTCCTCTAATTCTGTTTCCCCACCACAGGTTGAAATGGCATCACAAGATGCAAGGAGCTTGGTTCCCTGAGTCACTGGAAAGAGGACATCGCACATGTCATGTGAGCAATATATATACCTTTGGTGCATTGATGATGATGACTAATGCCGTAAGTCGATTCCGATTCATGGCAACCCTACAGGACAGAGTAGAACTGCCCCCTACGGTTTCCAAGCAGTGGCTGGTAGATTCCAACTGCCAATCTTCTGGTTAACAGCCATACTCTTAACCACTGCAACACCAGGGCTTTGAGCTACTCCTATTTCATGATATCTTAGGGAAGCTAGCATTAATTTTCTTGCTCTCTCGTTGCTACGTGCTGTGCAGTTGATTTCGACTCATAGCTACACTATAGGACTGGATAGAAATGCCCTTGGGATTTCCTAGGCTCTACCCTTTATGGCGGCATCAGCAGCAGATCACCAGGTCTTTTCTCCCAGAGAGCAACTGGTGGGTTCAAACCACCGAACTTCCTGTTACCAGCCGAACGCTTTAACCATTGCACCACGAGGGCTCCTTTGTTGTCATATAGTTACTCATATAACTAAAAAAATTTAGTGATAGATAAAACCTTGGATATTTTAGAGCTTTAATGTTACTTAGAGGAAATTTTGTCAAATGTGTTTTGGTTTCAACCTCAGACTGGCATCTCTTGTGGTAGCAAGGTAGCT
Organism: Trichechus manatus latirostris; assembly: GCF_000243295.1. Classification (NCBI taxonomy): domain Eukaryota; kingdom Metazoa; phylum Chordata; class Mammalia; order Sirenia; family Trichechidae; genus Trichechus; species Trichechus manatus. The sequence goes on from NW_004444248.1 coordinate 1,047,235, forward strand.
ATAAACATTTCCAGGTCTCACCCTGCACTGCTTATCATCCAAGGTAAGGGAGAAATTTCTTTCTCCTCAACCACTAAACTAATGCTCTATCCTGAACTCTCACTTGGCTTTCCCTGAACTAATCACTATGGCATAGAGAGTGAAATTACACTAATTGACTTCAACCATTCAGGGCCCAAGCCTGCAGGTGATGGTGGGGCAATCCCTCCCCAACTTCATGGTTGCTACAGGGCAAATGGAATTTAAAATGGATCCAGGGGAGATAGTCACAAAATATACTACAGAGTTCTCTATTATTGGTATAAACCCCTTAGATCTATACTCTGTTTTGTTCAAAATGTCCATAATGATTCAATAGCTTATTTAGTGGGATCACAAAGCTTGTAAAGAAAGTCAGTATGTTAGGTAACATAATCAAGTTTTAAAATGTACCTAATGAATTGGAATAACTGGTCAAGTCTAACAATATAAACATTTCACTAAATAAAAAGTCAGCAAGCAGTAATGTAAGATATAAGTAAGGACATGAACTCTGGCTCCGAAAGATTAATTATATAAGTATAGAATTAGCTAGATGAAGATTAGTAGTAGCTTCTATAAAAGATTAGAAGGTTACAGTTAACAGAAAATACAATCAGTTAACAACATGATGGCACCATCAACCAAGACAAAGCAATGTTAAATTGCATAAATAGACATACTAAATTTATAGTGATGAAGTGAAAAAAATCACATTTTATTTTATATAGGTCAGGTTAGTCAGAATCCATGCAAATTTTGAGACTCACTACTTAAGAGGAACCTGGAAAATCAGGATCTATCCAGAGAAGGGTGAACAAATTAATTAAGGAACTTGAAGCTACATCAATTTTGGAGTAGATGAAGTAATTATGGATGCTTAACCATGAGAAGAGGAGCTTAAGAAGAATTGGTTAAATGTCTTCAGATATCTAAAATTCTGGCATGATGAAAAATATATAACTTGATCAGAGTCAATAGCTATGACCAAAGGGCTAGAATACAAGAAAACAAATTTCAACTATACAGAGATTTTTGTAACAGTCATAGATGTTCACAAATGAAAGAGACGGCCTCAGGACAGAAAGTTTTCTCATCACCAAAGTGAAGTCAAGCACAAGTAAGACTTTAACTTGTCAATGGTGATATAGATTAGATAGTAGCTGGACAAGATAATTTTTACAATCCCTTTAATGTCAGTGTTTTTAGGATAAGGTAAAATGAGCTAGATTTCACTGCAATGTAGGACTAGTCTATTTTAATGTTTAACTCCCTAAATATACTACAATTCCACCACATAGCTTCAGAGAAAAAGGAGAAAGAAAATGTCAACTTTATATGATCTCTACTTTTCCAGTTCACAAGTGACTTCATAAATTATATGGTACCTAAGGACACAGAGAATATGCAATATTTCCATTAAGAAGTGATTTCATGTAAGTTGGTATCAACTCATGAAATGTCATACTCTGCTCATTATCTGCAATGACAAAATTGGCTAATATATAGTGTTTTAAAAGGACCTTACCTATATCTTTGGTTTAAGAATAAAGTTGTCTCCAAAGTCATTCACTCTGTTACTCAAGGAGATAAAACCCAGCAAAGAGGGGAGTGTATAATCAACATATTCATCTTGCAAAGTCACAGATCTCTCTCTGATTTTTCCAGCTATAGCCAACTAATTTGGAATGGATTTTCTACAGAATTTCTCCCTTCATGTCCATTGAATTTATAATATCAATTTTTGACATTGTACCTGCTTTTGTCAAGGTTGAAGTCACCACCCACTAAAGGTCAGTGACAGACAAGCCACTGACACACAGAGGTTAGGATTCACAACAAATCACAAATGGAGGATAATTACATCAGATCACAAAATGGAGGGCAACCACACAATACTGGGAATTTTGGTCTAGCCAAGTTGACACATATTTTGGGGGGACACAATTCAATCCATGACAAGGGGAAAATCAGTACCTAATTCAAGTTTATTGTTGCTGCTTAGGAATTACTTTTTTTTTTTTTTCTCAAACAAGCCAAAACATAGATTTTGTCAAATTTCTCAATTTTGAAATGTTATAATCTACTTTAAAGTTTTTAAAACACTGTATATAATAATATTATGAGAATTAAGCAAAAACACATGTGCAGCTAAAGGAAAACTAACTGCAGTCTACAAGCATATGGTGTGCACCTCTGCTCTAGAGAATGCACAGACACGAAGAAGAGAGAATTACAACGTTTAATTAGACTCCGTCTTCACATCTTCCTTCCTTTTATACCCTAGTTTTTCAAGATTTATTTATTTTCCTTTCCTAATACCCCACCCCAACATGTCCTTTTTCCTTGAGGAAAAGCAACTAAAATTCCAGGAGCATAGTGAGTACTGTACTAGAAAACCAACTCTAAACTCTTTAAATAGACATTAGAGTCCATTAGTATTCCTTCTCTAGGGATAACTCATAACTTTTTCCAGGTGTTCCTACCTGGGTCTAGAATTAACCTTTATTGTATGACATAACTTTCAGCTGAATGAGCACAATAGATTAGAACAACTTTCAATATAAATAAAACCATATAGTAGAACTTGACTTCCATATTGTTATATTAATCTTCTAAATTCAAGGCTTATCATCTAAAATGATATTAGAAAGATATTAGATATTAGACTTGGTAAATAGATAAAGGCCATAGCCTGAGGCTTGCTGTCTTTGATTCCATTAGGCAGGAATAATAGCCTGATGATAATGTTTGCTAAGTCTCATTTACCTTCCTCTCTGTCTAGTATAGGAACTATCAAAACCAAAACCAAACCCATTGCTGTAGAGTCGATTCAAACACATAGGAACTACAGTAGCCCTGATTTTAACATACTACTCATGGAGAAAGAAAAATTGCATAAAAGAAAACTAAGAATGTAAAGAAATATATGTTAACAGTTAAATTAATAAAATACACAGCAAGGACTAAAGGAGTTTAGAAAAAGAATTTTTATTAGCTAGGAATCCTTTTTATTAGCTAGGAATCCTCACTAGAAAAGGACTTCATGGTTGCTAAATTAGAGGGTCAGCAAAAACAAGAGAAACTCTCCATGAGATGGATTGACACAATAGCCACAACAATGGACTCAAACATACCAACCATCATGAAGGTGGCACAGGACTGAGCAGCATTTTCTTCTGTTATACATAAGGTCACCATGAGTTGGAGCTGACTTAACAGCAAATAACAACAAGAGTGATCCATGAAACTCTTGTGTATGAGGAACAACTCAAACTAGAACTTGAACAGAAGTACTCTTGTTCCGTTACAAAGAAGGCACCGTTTCAGACTCAGAGAATTAAATGAATTTACCATTTGGTTGGGAGACTTATTTTAGAGTAGTGGAGGGATTTGTGTAGGGATATAATGAAAGTTGAGGCTGGTTCATGGATCAGGGTCAATAGGAAACTTTAAATGTCAAATTTAGACTAAGAAGTTCAAACTTTATTTAGGCATTAGCTTTGGCCACTAGGACTTTCTGTTAAGATATTAGAAGCAACTGTATAATTAAATTTGAATTTTCACAAAATATGTGGTGAGTCACTTATTGGAGAGACAAAACTTGAAATTTCTTTCCTATGCTCATTTGGCAATAGTGCAAATCAATTGACCTTTAATACAGACTGAAGTTCCATCTGTTCAGGCAAGTCTACCCAAAGGGGCATGCTGAACACCAGTGCTCCTTTGCTGATCGGTGCCTTTTGAATCATTCTTTTTAAAATTTTGTATTCGCATCTGTAAACTACTCTAAGGGAGCATAAAAGACATCTTTTATATGAAAAACAATTACGCACATTTACATACACAATGCACCTAACATTTTTTAATTATACTCCATTTAACACATCAGACACCTTGTTTTTAAATGTACTTCTTAAACTCAGAGAAGAAAAAGAAAAAAGAAAAAGGCATTGTACTAACCTGACAAGTTTGGGGAGGAAAATAACCCACCTAAAAGCATACAAATGTTGATTAAGTTTCTATTGTAAGCATTAGTGTTTATTGTCTTTCTGAGGAAATGTTCTTTATTCTTTTGTATCCATAAGTCTATACCCAGAATTTATATACACACACAGACATGAAAATTGATCTGGATAACATAGTCTGTCTCAACTAAAATACAAATCTAGACAAGAAAATAGAATTCAGTACAACCTACAGTTGAGGATTTAAAAAACAGAATGAATATATATATTTTCATACAGCGATAGAGAACGGAAGATAAGAAGACTTCATACACACATGCACACACACACACACACACACAGAGGAAGAGATCTAGGCCATGGTTGACACTAAATTTTCTCTTCCAATAGAGATGATTGTTCTGATTTTTACAGTACAGCTTCTCCTTCAAATCTGTGGCACATGTCTATCTACATATATCCTATTTTTTGCAAGCAATACTGTTAAATTATAGATAAAATACATACGTTTTATCCCAGTCACATCCAGGAAGTCTTTCTTTTGTGTCA
>NW_004444248.1:1052313-1054282 GCF_000243295.1 Trichechus manatus latirostris
AATAAGGATTATAATAATACATTGTCTTGAATCACAGGGTTGTTCTAAGAATGAAATAAGATATTGTAGATACAATACTTAGTACAATATCTAGCATATAAAAATAACCAAACCAAAGCATACCCATTGCTGTCAAGTCCATCCCAACCCATAGTGACCCTACAGGACAGAGTAGAAGTGCCCAGTAGGATTTCCAAGGAGCAGCTGGTGGACTTGGGCTGCCAACCTTTCGGTGAGCAGCTGAGCTCTTATATAAAGTAGGTACATATTATGATTATTTGACACAGGTAAATAAATCATAAATGTAACAGCCCCAGATATTGTATAAAACACATGTCTTTAGAATGAGGTTTCTCAGCATAATAAGATAGCAATTTTGAACAATTCAGAAAGAAATGGTTTCCAACCATGTGGTAATTTTATGAAATTTGAACCACATCCATCTTACTTCAAGAAGGAGAACTCCACCAAATATAATATATAAAATATTCATTCAGTGAATATTTATTGAGCAGTTACTCTATGCATATAATGGGAGAATTGTCAGTGACACCTCCTTTTCTTCTTCTCCTTCAATATATGTGTATAAAATCTATCTTGACACGTACGCATAAAATTAAACTGCAATTGTCAAGGAATAAACAGAACATTTCACATGAATAAGCCCAAAGAACAAACTTGCAACAGAAATGAAGGAAAACATGTTAGAGTAACACAGATAAGACCACTACAATTGAAGGTTTTGTCAAGGTTGAAGCTAGGAATATACAAGAATCTTTAATGTAAAAATAAAGCATCCGGATTTTACACTGTACGAAATAGAGCACCACCAAAGATCTAAAGTGATGTACTCAATCTGAGTTTTAGGAAGATTGATCTGGCAGCGATGCTCAGGATGAAGTGAAGTGAGGAGAGTCTACAGTCACGGAAGTCAGACAGGAAACAAGCGCACTAGTCCAATGAAGATACCATAAGGGACTATGAAAGGAAGTTGACCATCAGAATGAAAATATGTAGAATAGATCAGAAGGATTATTAAAAAAAATTAATAACCTTAGTTACTGATCAGATATGCAGGGAAATAAAGAAATTAAGATGACTGTTACTGTCATGGATGGAGCCCTGGTGGCACAGTGCTTAAGAGTTCAGCTGCTAATTAAAAGGCTGGCAGTTCAAATCCACCAGTCGCTTCTTGGAAACCCTATGGGACAGTTCTACTCTGTCCTATAGGGTTGTTATGAGTCGCTATTGACTAAACAGCAACGGATTTTGTTTGTTTGTTTTATATGACTGTCACAGGGTGACACATGAAGTAGTCCACTCAGACAGGGTGTCTTCTGATTGAAATTATTAATAAGAGCCAGCTCTTATCCAGTGCTTACCGTATGACCCACACTTGTAAGAGCTTCACATATATTAATTCATTTAGTCCTCACAACAATGCTATGAGGTAGATATTATTATTACTACCTCCATTTTTTTTTAGATAAGGAACCTGGGGCAGAGAGAGGGTAAATGATGTGGCCAAAGCCACAAACCTAGTAAGTGGCGTTTCCACTTTTGAACCCAGGTGTTCTCACTGCAGGGCATATGCTTTTACCCCTACACGATTGTCTCTTGCCATTCTTATAGGAAAGACAACACATCGCTGCCACCAAGTGTAATGCTCACAAAAACCCTCTTCTCCTAAAATTGTTATTGCATTTGAACAGCACTTCTCCCTTCTAAGATTTTGCTTCAGAACTCAGTACCAAAAACCATAATTCATAAAAAGACAGAAATTATATTATAATCTAATCAGTGCCAAAAAGATAAAATGCTACCAAATATTATAACTAGAAGCAGTGCTCTAGAACTGACAGCATGATAACAGGAAGTTGGACATGCCACATTTCACGAGTAATTTGAAATAGAAGAGTTTCATGTAGAGTTTTATTTTTTTCCAATTTTACACCACAATGTTGATTTT
>NW_004444248.1:1055313-1056125 GCF_000243295.1 Trichechus manatus latirostris
ATTCAAACAGCTGAGCTATCGGTTAGCAAGCCAAGCTCCCAACCACTGTGCCAAGCAAGGAGCCCTGGTGGCATAGTGGTTAAGAGCTCAGGCTGCTAACCAAAATGTTGTCAGTTTGAATCCACCAGCTGCTACCTGGAAATTCTGTGGGGTAGTTCTACTCTGTCCTGTAGGGGTGCTATAAGCTGGATTTGACTCGACGACAATGGGAATCTATATATATACACATATAAATATATTTACACCTATTTAATCCTCATAACATTTATATGAGGTAGATAGTATTATATTATCATTGTTTTTTAGATAAGAAAACTGAGACAGAAATGATAAGTAACTTTGCAACTCTGTAAGTAGCAGAATCAGGGATATAAATCCAGGCAATTTGGATTCTGATTCCACGCACTTAATCTCTATCCAAAACCACTTATCAGTGTACATTGGAGCAAAGCAGCCTTTTTAGTATATGTACAGATCTTTCATAAAATACTCTTTGAGTATTTGCAAATGAAAAGGCTTAGGAACACCTGCCACTATGTAAAGGGCTTTGAAATAAGATCTGTCAGCCCAGAATATTCTAAGACTTAACTTTGAAAGACACAATAAAATGAAGGATTAGAATTGAGTCAATGCAAGAAGAACACAAACTAGACCAGAATCAAGATTGCTTCCTTAATCACACTGGTTTAAAGTTATCAGATGTTGGTGAGACAGAAGTGGAAGTTTCAGATCCAGGGCTTGGGGGTGGGGGGCGGGCAGGGGGGCTGGTGGAGAAAATAATTTTGTGATATTTCTGAATTCCTGCATAAAAT
>NW_004444248.1:1065713-1073222 GCF_000243295.1 Trichechus manatus latirostris
TTTCTATTAGGACAATTCATCAGAATTTAACATTCTGGTATCATTTCTCTAGCTAGTATAATTCATTCTTAAATACCATTTCAAAGAGTACTTTGACAGCCTGGCGTAAGCTTTAGAATCTCAAATTGTGCCCTTTAAGTGTCCCTCTAATTACATGAAGTAAAAATATGTCCTCACATCTTGTCTGCCATCTTTAGGGCTCTGCTACTGACAGCTCTATGAGATGGGTTCTATTAGTACACTTACACACAGACAAATTCTATAACTTGCTCAAGGTCAAACAGCTAATAAATGAGGGAGCTGTGATTCACATCCAGGTACAGTAAATTCTATAATGGCTTCAGAAAAAGAATTTTTCAAGGAGATTCAGTCTAAAGACCAGTTTGGAAATAAAACATTTATTCCTAGAAGAAATAATCCATAAAGACCACATTCTGCCCACAACGATAAACTTTTACTTTATTATTGCAGAGCAGAGACCATCTCCCTTAAAAAAATATGATCTTTGCTTTACTTTTGGCCACAGAGTGTTTTTTTTCCTAAAACAGTCAGATCCCATACATGAACTAAATCTTTGAAAACTAGAAAAATAAAAGAACTACCTGTGGCTTTAAAAACAGAAGTCCTGCTTACAAACGATAATGCCTACAATTTATCAAGTACAGACTATTTGCCAATCACTGTTCTGGTGTTTTATATATACATGTATATGTATATATATATACATATATATACACACATATATACACACACACATATACATGGTTTGATGAATGGCAAGACATGTATTATTATCCCCATTTTACACACTAGAATATGGAAACATAAAGGTTAAATGCCTAGCCCAAGATTAGTTAAGGACTCAGTGGATCTGGACAACAAATCTTCTGATTTCTAGTCTAGTGTTCTTCCATCACATCCAACAGCCTTTGAGCCATATGGAATAACTCTTATCTTTTTGAGTTTATTAAACGGCCAGGATGTTACTCTAATTATGGTAAGTACACTTAGTAAGGGGGGTGGGGTGAGATTTAGTCCTATTTTTGTATGTGTTCAGCTGGAAGTTTGGGAATGTAAAACAAATGTCTTTCTCTCTAAAATGTTGGAATAGATAATATCCCATTTTTTTAAGTCTGTCAATCCCTGTTGAGGCAAGGGAAGATCATTAGCTTCTTACAAGGGTAACCCTACACTGTTAGGAAAAATAAAATATGTACAAGAGTATTGAGCATTCAGTTAGAGTTCCTAGGCACCAGCCATCTGACTTTGCCAAATCACACCTTCACATATATATAAAAGAGTGGATGTCAGCCCTTCTTCTTGCATAGGTATGGTAGGGGGTTTACACAGGTATGCTAGCATACTGAAAAAGATAAAGTGCTTTATAAGTAGAAGTTTCTCTTTTATGGATATGTCACTGCAAGAGAAACAAAGTGTGATAAGCGACAAAATAAACTCAATTCCACCCACATCTTCTATCTAAAACTAGGGTACAACCACCACTGACTGCTCTGACAACGATCACAATAGAGGGTCTGGGACAGAGCTGGAGAAAAATGTAGAACAAAATTTTAACTCACAAAAAAGACCAGACTTACTGGTCTGACAAAGACTGGAGAAACCCCAAGAGTATGGCCCCCAGACACACTTTTAACTCAGATTGAAGTCACTCTTGAGGTTCACACTTCAGCCAAAGATTAGACAGGCCCATAAAACGAAACAAGACTAAATGGGCACACCAGCCCAGGAGCAAGGACGAGAAAGCAGGAGAGGACAGGAAAGTTGATAATGGGGAACCCAAGGTTGAGAAGGAAAGAGTGTTGACACGTCGTGGGGTTGGCAACCAATGTCACAAAGCAATATGTGTATTAATTGTTTAATGAAAAACTAATTTGCTCTTTAAACCTTCATCTAAAGTACAATAAATAAAATAAAATAAAAATAGGGTACAGTTATCATTCAACAATGGAAACTGTTGTGTTCTTGGGACTCAAAAATATTCTTAAAGTTAAAATTTAATATACGAAAGCACTTAGTCCATTGTTTTCCATTATATATTTTTTAAAAGTACTTTATATGGGAAAACTTATAAACATATGTACATGAAAAATGTTATTCACAAATGTACAAAGGAGGCTTGAAATATAAATATAAAAATTCTAAAAGCAGTTACCTTTGAAAACTCAGATTTCAAAGATGTAATTACAGTTTTAAGGGTAGTGCTTCTCTGCACCTTCCAAAGTTTTGTCCATAAACATGTATTATCTGTGAAACCATAAGAAAAATTATATTTATAATAATACATATTTTGCTGCCAGAAAACTCTTAGAATATTAGATGTAAAAATACAGTTGTGAAATTAATGGCAGAGAAATAATAAGGTAAATGACAGCAATGATCAGAGCCTTAGCTCTATCGGTAGCTAAAAATGAAGTTTAGTAGCTTAAAATAAAAAGAGGTGTTCCTTGCTCTGTGACAGGTTGGAGGGTGTCTCAGCTCCATCGTACTCTTACTTAGAGACCTGCGTTCCATCATATGAGACATCACTGATTACCATAGCAGAAGAAAAGGTGACAAGCAGACAATCTCATCAAAAGTGATGCAGGTTACTCCTGTCCACATTTCACTAGCCAAAGTAAATCACATAGTGAATCAGAAATACAGGTGAGAAGCACCTGTGTCCCTTTTTAGTGAATGTTAGGAAAAAGAGAGATGGAGTTGTACTGTCCACAAGCACAAGCTCCTCAGACATATTATTTATATTGTTCACAAAATGTGGAGAGCAGTTCTCAAATTTATGACCTGTGGACCATTTAAGAAAAATGTGGCCGATTGGTTTTAGAAGCCAATAGTAAAACTACTAGCATCCTTCCTTTCTTCCTCCCTTCCAATCAATAAGCATATACTGACTCCTTCTATGCCAGGCTCTAAAAATCCAAATATGAAAATAACCTTATCCTGCCCTCATGGCGTTTTATAGTCTAGAAGCAATAGAAACAAATACCAGAAAACATCTTCCCCCAGTATAAGAAAATATTCCTGATTCATAACAGGACAAGAAGTTAAAATCTGACTTTAAGACAGTAAAATCTGCTTTTATTTTCTTTGGCAAATTACAGACCTAACCTCCCTCTTCCAGAAAAAAAAAAAAAATTAAAATCATTAACATCATCTTTCAATGAACGGAGACTGCAGAATATCCCAACATAATGTAATTGTCATTAAGAATCTATCACCATTCTAGAGTGACTAAGTAAGAAGCATGCAAAAAGTGGGGAAGCGGAAGTAATAAAATACCCTAAAAGCCTGTCCTCATTATTGCCTGTACTTTCTGCCCTGTAAAGAATTTGCAGCTAAAAAGGAGACACAAAAAATGTGTGCGCTCCATTAGCTTAAGTTTGTTTCTATTCCCCCTAAAAATGTGCATGTCTAAAGTAGAATAGCCCAAAAACTGCTCAATTATTTCAACAAAAGCAGAGATAACTCAGATAGTAATATAGTAAATGCAAATTTGCTGCAAAGTATATGTAAATGCTTGCAATCTGATCCCTCAATATTGCTCACCACAAATTGAGAGGTAAAATCTGGACGTTGAATTGCTGCACAATAAAATTTCTGTCCCCAAACTATACGTCTCTTTGCCTTTGCTTATTTCTATGCTGAATGCAAACTACATCAGTAAGATAGGAATCCATCACTTATATTCTCTGTTATGATCTCAAATAGTCCAGTAAAGATTGCTAACTATGTTGAATGGCAAACCACTTTCACCACTTTGGGCATTTCTTCAGGCAGAGCCAGTTTTAAAGTAGAGCATGTTAGAAAATCTGAAACACTGTTAAAAGCCATGTCTGGCATTGTCTTTCCGCTCAGTTGAAGCAGCAAGGCATTAAAGGCAAACTACACACTTAGCAATGCAATTCATACAAGGTGTCCTCCCCTCTCTTTATCCATCACATAGTGTATCAGCATCCTGCCACGTGTGTTCTGTCAGTTGGCACTCGTGATTTTACTGCACAAATACACAAGTTCAACGGCCCAGGCAGCTATCAAGGTGTGTTTTCATTTATAATAGTGGAGGAAACGCCACATGTGTTTAAGAAAAGAGGCTTGGAGTTGTGTTTCCCTTGTGAAAACCATGTCCTTAATAGTTTCTCTTTATGGTCTTCTGTGGTATTAACTGGATTTATTTCTTGGTAAAGAAACAGAATGTTGTTAAGTCCTGTCAAGTCAGTTCCAACTCATAGTGACCCTATGTACAACAGAACGAAACATTGAGGTATCCTCACAATTGTTGCTATGTTTGAGCCCATTGTTGCAGCCACTGCGTCAGTCATCTTATTGAAGGTCTTCCTGTTTTTCTATGGCCCTCTACTTTACCAAGCATGATGTCCTTCCCCAGGGATTGGTCCCCACTGATAATATGTACAAAGTACGTGAAAGAAAGTCTTGCCATCCTCATTGCTAAGGAGCATACTGGCTGTACTCATTCTAAGACAGATTTGTTCATTCTCCTGGCAGTCCATAGTATATTCAACACCATAATTCAAGTGCATCAATTCTTCTTTGGTTTTCCTTACTTATTGTTCAGCTTTCGCATGCATATGAGGCAATTGAAAATACCGTGGCTTAGGTCAGGAACACCTTCCTTTTCAAAGTGCTGTCTTTGCTTGTTAACACTTCAAAGAGGTCTTTTGCAGCAGATTTGCCCAACACAATGCATCGTTTGATTTCTTGACTGCTGCTTCCATGGGCATTGATTGTGAATCCATGTAAAATGAAATCCTTGACAACTTTAGTCTTTTCTCCTTCTATCATGATGTTGCTTATTGGTTCAGTTGTGAGGATTTTTGTTTTCTTTATGTTTAGGTGTAATCCATACTGAAGATGGTAGTCTTTGATCTTCATCTTAAGTGCTTCATGTCCTCTTCTCTTTCAGCAAGCAATGTTGTGTCATCTGCATTATGCAGGTTGTTAACGATTCTTCCTCCAATCCTGATGCCGCATTCTTCTTGGGTTATTTGATAAGCATACAGATTGAATAAGTATGGTAAAAGGATACAACCCTGATGCACACCTTTCCTGACAGAATAGGTAGAGATTTTACAGTACTGGCTCTAGCAGCCACAGTTCTTGCAGTTAACACCTATAGCTTATCCTATAAATATTTGGAGAAGTAAAAAAAAAAAAAAAAAAAAGTCCTGGTAGGGAAACTGAAGATCCATGGAATGAAGTTAGAAGGAGTCTTTCTCAGCGTAAAGATTAGTCAAACTAATCCTAAAAATAGGGAGATACCCTAGAAAATTTACCTATCAAGATTTCTTTGCAACAAAATATCATTTTCTTGCAGAAAGAAAACTCCCTTAAGAAACCACCATGCACTCTTCCAGCAACATGGCGCTCTAGGCAGAAGCACCACACCGTCTCTCCACAGCAAAGATCTGAAACACTAAGCCAAACAGAGAAAACAGCAATCCTGAAACCCTAAAACATCAAATGAAGAGATAAAGAACTCAACCAAACACCAGATGGAGTGAGAAACTGACAGAGAATGGAGAGCAAGGAGAGATTCATGCAGAGGTCCCCTATAACCTAATGCAGTATGGATCTGCCATCTTGGACTCGTATCAGAGACCAGTAAAGGGGGGTATGAGAAAGCAGCTTCATGGAGCTTCCAGCAGGAGACAGAACAACTGGTAACTGGTGATATACATTTTCCCATCCCTCACCCTTCTTCACCCTCACTAGGCCTCCTCTGCTTCCCGCAGCCACAGTCTCTTGGCCAGGAAGCAACAGCTGCTTGGATTTCACCCACCCACACTGGCCAACTCCCGGAGTGTCATTTGTTAGCTGCTGGTGTTGCTTATCTCCACTTCTTTTGATTTCTTCCTTACCTCTCACCACCTCGCCCTCCTTTTGATCAAATACCTGGCTCCATGTGCCATCTTTGCTTCTTCCTGGGGGGCTGCGGAGCTCCATTCTCATGTGGAACTCCTTCCCAGTCTGTGCTGCTACACTGGTGGGATCCCAGAGCTTTTTTGTTTGTTTGTTTTGAATTGTTTGTTTGTTTTCTTTTTCTTTTCTCAAGTTGGGAGCCCATTCTGCCTGGCAGTGCTACACAGCTTGGGACCTCCCCCTCAGCTCACGCAGATGCGCAGAGGGATCACTGAGGGCATTTCTTTTTTCATGGTTTTTTTCTTTCCCCTGTTTTACTGGGGGCTTTTCTTGTTCTTTTTTTTTTTTTTTAAATTTGCTTTGTTTCCTTTTCCCTCTTTTTCCCTTTTTGTCTTTCTTCATTACTCAGTTTCTTGTCTCACTATATCTTCCTTCTCTTTCTGTCCCCTGAATACCTGGTGCTGAATAGCTCTGTGCCTTCTAGCCAGGCTGTACTTCAACACCTGGGAACAAATTCCCTATACCTCGTAGCCACAAAGGTGGGATCCCTGGGAGCTTTGCTATTCTTTTTTCTTTCTAATTTTTATTTATTCATTCTTTTCTTCTTCTTCCCCTTTTTGTTTTTCTCCATTTCATAGTCTCTCATCTCTCCACTCCAACAGCAAGTTCCACTAGCACTCTTTCTTCTTTGTATGTGTTTGGCTCCTGTTCCTCTCTCCTCTGTCCCATACCCATCTTAGCTCCACACATCACAATCTCCCCACTCCATCCTGACTACCTGCACCATGTGCTTAACATAACACCACCAAGCAGCACAGGCACTACCGGAACCTGCCCTGCACTGATTAATGGCCCACCCCGGTGGCTGTAGTAAGTGCCACAAACAACCCATCCCAGCAACTCCTCTTCAGCTAGACCTGCCCTGCCGAACCATATCTGAGTGACTGACCCTGCCAATTGGAGAAGGAAGTGAAAAGTATCGTGCCCACAGATGAGCAAACAACAAAGAACACACAACCTGCCTGCTCAGACAAGGCAAAAAAAAAGGATGAAACAAACAAATCTACAATTAATAAATGAGAAAAATAACTACCGAATGCCCCAAAGACAGCAGACAATATCAAAACATTTACAAAAATAAGACAGAATGGTTCCAGTAGGTGTCCAAAATAAAACACCAGATGACTTTCCAGTGGAAGAAAAGGCACTAGAACTACCTGTTAGGGAATTCAAATATCTAATGCTCAAAATTATCCAAAAGTTGAAGCAAAAAGAAGACAAAAATAAGGAAAAAATAGAAAAATTCATGGAAAATACAGACAAAAAAATGGAATAATTCAGGAAAATAATGCAGAAACAAAAAACCAAAATAAATTCACAACTAGCTATTATACAAAAACCACAATTAGAAATCCAAAAGATAAACAACAAGATTTCAGAAATGGACAGTGTCATAGAAGGGCTGAGGAGCAGATTTGAATAATGGTGGAAGACAGGATTATCAGAACTAAAGACAAAAACACGTGGATACAACTCTGTTTGAGGAAAACTCAGAAAAAAAGTACAAAGAAAAATGAAGAGACCCTGAGAATTATGTGGGATACAATCAAAAGC
>NW_004444248.1:1079065-1138048 GCF_000243295.1 Trichechus manatus latirostris
ATGTGTACTAACTGTTTAATGAGAAACTATTTTGTTCTGTAAACTTTCATCTAAAGTGAGAATAGCAGTACAACTGGAAGAAAAAAATCGATGTCACTGAACTGTGCATGTCGAAATTTTTTAAATGGTTTATATTTGGCTATGTATATTTTCACCAAAAAAAAAAAAAAAGATCGAGAAGGGAGAGGGTTGACATGTCGTGGGGTTGTTAACCAATGTCATAACAATATGTGTACTGACTTTTTAATGAGAAACTCTTTGTTCTGTAAACCTTCACCTGAAGTACAATAAAAAATAAACTAAAAAAAAAGAAACCGCCATGGCTAAGGTTCTTAATAAATTCAGTGGCATTATTCAGTGCTTTGTATGTTTTCCAAGTTTCATTTTTAAACTCAAAGAGGAGGTAAAATACATTTAAGTAGATAACTGAGCATTAAAGAATTAGAATAACAAATTTCAAGAAAAAACAGTGATATTTTCCCCTTTGATAAGCAACATCATAAATGATGTTCTGTTTTTATTACTGACGTGCCCTGATGGATCAATGGTTAAGCACTGGGTTGTTAACTGAAAGGTCAGCGTTTCGAACACACCACACACCAGCCGCTCAACAGGGGAAAGGTGTGACAGTCTGCTCCCATAACTATTACAGATTCTACTAGTAGAGACAGTTCTACTCTGTCCTATAGGGTCACTGTGAGCCAGAATCAACTCAATGGCAACAGGTTTGGTTTGGTTTTGGTTATTTTTATTATGTGAAGTCTAACCGTATTTTTCTCCAGTGCATCAGAGAAAGCTTGATTATTTTTAGCACATTAATTTCAATTAAAAGTGGTACCGTCTGATTATATTGCTGAGGAAGGGGTTAGAAGAAGTCATACCCGGATCTTCATTGCTATTGTGTTTGTTTGTTTCTTTTAAAATTTTTTCTCCTTAAATGAACTGGGTTCTTATAATTGGAGCAACATGGCAAATACAGAGGCCAGAAATACATTTCCTCAAATGGAAATCAAGGTACCAAGCAATAATTTAATTATGGAATCTTCTGGATCCTGAGATGGTTATGAAATGTAACAGTAAAGTAATAAGTCAATTAGTGAAGACAAATGAAGGGTTTTGGGAGGGAACCTAATAAGTATTAAATGAAACAGCATTGACTCAGTGTAAAGCTCCTACGTGACACCCTAAAGTTCACCTCTTACACCCTGTGCAATTTCCCATGATTCTAATCTATGGACCATATTATGGGATTGGATAAGAGAATTGCATCCCCATTCATCGTGTTTTGGAAAATTGACTCCAATCTCATGTTTTCTTTTTGATGATTTAAATGTATTCATTCATATTGGAAAAAAAAATTCAGAATTTTGTATACATAAAGAAATGTCAAGCATTTTTCTTAAAACTGCAATTATACTTGGAAAAGATTATTTTCCTTTCCTACTCTGAATTAATGCAATACATCTCCAGAGTAGAAAATAGTGAGATTAATTCTTTTATTACCAATAATAAAGTTAGAATAGTTACCATTTATTGAACACTTAACATAAGCCAGGCTTGTGCTAAGTCTTTTACATGTATTGCCTCATTTAATACTTGTGATAACTAGATGAAACATTATTATTATTCCCATAACCATAACCACTTGAAGGAGGTATAAATGACATTCAATAAAGTATATGTTTAAAGTGTACAGTCTGATAAGTTTTAAGGTATATATATACCCATGAAACCATCACCACAATCAAGATAAGAAACATATCACTCCTTCCTACAAGTTTCCTAGTGCTCATTTGTAATCTACTCCTTCCCCAACCTGTACTTTACCTTCCTCCTTTCCCTCGTGCAGCCACAGATGTACTTTCTGTCACTATAGATTATAATGTGGAGGAACTGCTGGTGGGAATGTAAGATGGTCCATTGACTATGGAAAAGTTTGTCAGTTTCTTTAAGAATTAAATATTCATCTATCATATGACCTAGCCTGTCCACCACTAGGTATTTATCCAAGGTAAATAAAATCATATGTCCCTAGAAATACTTGGAGATAAGTGTTCATAATACCTTTATATATGACTATATTTCAAAGGCATCCTTCTGAACACTGAATTTAGAATAGACTCCAAGAGCAAAAGGAGGGAGACCAGCTAAGAAGCCATTACAATAATCCAGACTGGAGATGATAGTACTTTAATTAATGTGACAATGGTAAAGTGGTGAATACTAGTCAGATTCTAGATAAAATTTTACCATAGATATTACCTAATAAATGGAATGTATGATGTGAAAAAAGAGAGGGGTGAAAGATGTCTTCTAGACATTCAGCCCACACAATTGGAAGATCAGAGTTGCCATTAACTGAAAGAGGTAAAGCTTCATTAATAACAGACTGGTGGAACAGATGATCAGAGGTTGTTTTGGGATATGTTAAATTTGAGGTCCCTCTTAGATGTGTGGAGTCCCTGAATGGCACAAATGGTTAACATGCTCATTTGCTAACTGAAAGGTTGGTGGTTTGAGTCCACACAGAGGAGCCTCAGGAAGAAAGGCTTGGAGATCTACTTCTGAAAATTTGAAAATCAACCATTGAAAACTCTCTGAAACACAGTTCTAATCTGACACAGATGGGGTCACCATGAGTTAGAATTGACTTGATACAACTGGACTGGACTGGATTACGTGTGTAGAGGGAGATGCCAAGAAGGCTGTGTCGTATGTATGAGTCCAGACCTGAAGTGAGAAGTCAGGGCTAACGATAAAAATCTAGGGAGTTATTAGTAAATTGATGGTATCTAATGTGAAAGTGGAAGTAGAAACAGAAAGATGTAGTCGAAGCTCTGGCTATCCATATATAATATTTCTGAGAGATAAGAACAAGCCACAAAGAATGAAAATGAACAGCTGGGCAGAAAGAGAAAATTCAGGAGAGTGTGACATACTGGAGATCACTTTAAACAAAGCTTTTAAAGGAGATAATAACACCTTCTCTCAAATATTGCTGATAGGTTTACTAATATGAAGAAAGAGGATTGACCATTCAGTTGGCAACATGAAGGCCAAGGGTGGCTTAGATAAGACCAATATCACTGGAGTGATGAGCATTAAATACTGATTAAAGTAGATTCAATAGCAATGGGGATAGAGGAGTTGAAGACAGGGTGAAACTTTCTAGGTGATTTGCTGTGAAAGAATTCAGAAAAATGGAGTGGTAGTTGGAGCAGATTGTGGGATCAAGAGAGTTTTTTTTGGCGGGGGGGGTTCTGGTTTAGTACTTTGTTTCATTTTCTAAGCTAGCCTGGTAGTATAAATTAACGCATTTGATAGTCTCTGATATATTGAATTTAGGTACAAATATATTTGATCCTAAGTATTTTTTAAAATTTTCTATTTTGAAATGATTATAGATTCACAGAAATTTGCAAAGATAGTTCAGAGAGGTTGCTTATACCTTTCTCCTAGTTTCACCCAATGGTTACATATTATGTAATTATCGTACAATATAAAAGCCAGGAAATTGACATTGATATAATGTATGCGTATAGTCTATATCATTTTATGACTTGTGTAGATTTGTGTAATCACCACCCCATCAAGATGCAGAACTATTCCATCATCACAAAGATCTTCCTTGTATTAACTACCTCGCTATGGTCACATCTGCTTTTCTCCCTGCTGCTATTCCTAGCCTCTGAAAAACATCCACTTCTTTTCTCCATCTCTATACTTTGTTTTTTTTCTAGAATGCTGTATAAATGGAATCATGCAGTATATGATATTTTGAGATTGGCCTTTTTCACTCAGCATAATGCTCTTGAGATCCATCCAAGTTGGTGAATGTATCAATAATTCATTCCTTTTTCTCTCTGATTAGTATTCCATGGTAAGAGTGTACCACGGTTTGTTTAACCATTCACCTATTGACAGACGTTTCAGGATGTGTATATGTTGAAACAAATAATTTATTGCAAGGGGAAAAAAATAATGATGCAGGAGTGTGAAACTGGTAAAACAATGTCCTTGATTAAGTCTGTAGAGCTCAAGGGGAGGCGTTGGCCTCAGGACCAGGGGCATTCATTCAGGGTAAAACGTTTGAAGTCAGAGTCCATGGGCAAAAATGTAAGTGAATGGATGTGTTGGTAGAAGCTTTTTCCTGATTGCTTCTACTTTCTAAACAAACAAGCTAATTCACCAGTTAAGAGTAAAGATAGTGAAAAAAATGGTTGCAGGTTTGAGGAGAGAAGAAAAGGTGTTTGATAACCATATAGGAGAGTGGAAAGTGAATAGGTCAGAGCTATGTAGCATGTTATGCTTCAGCATGAAGGACCCACAAAGATTACAGTCATAAATTTAAAGCCAAAGCTGTCAGCATGGCTGTGTGTTCTTCTCCAGTCTCATTCAGCTGCATGGATACGCGTGCAGAGAAAGCAGTAGAAATAATGATTCGAGGTAGACAGAGGAGAAACCAAAAAAAGTGAGAGAGAAACAAGAAGTAGAGTTTGGTAAAACAGTATTTGTTTTTGTTTTCAGAAATATTAGGCACATTGTAACCAGTAGAGGCTTTATGAATTCAAGCAACTTAAAAATAGTGGCTGTATGCCTTGAATTATAAACAGAAAGCCCAATCCTGTTTATCTTCACTGTTAACCAACAGACTGAAAATCCCATTGAGTGCTACAGGTTACGCAGTGCAGTGCCTCTGTGTCTGTTAAGGTGCAGACATTTGCACTTAAGGATGCCCTCTTTCCGAGGAGGTTTTGAAATATCTTCAAGTCAGGTCCCTCCATTACTGGTACTTCAATTTCTCCAGCCATTTTAATATCCATAGGCTTTTACCTCTCTTTCATAAGACACTCACACTTTACCTTACTTAGTCATTCTGATAGACCAATGCTGTATTTTCATGTTAGCTATGAAAGTCATGTCAGCAAAAGAGGAGGCTGGTTGAAGGCTTTTGCAGAGATTTTTATTTGCCTGATTGACTCTCTTGGCTGGGATTTTAAAACACAGAAGCTTTGCACCTTCTCCCACATAACGAATTTGGTGCATAATATTCCAATGGCATTTCTTAACAGATTATGCCTCCGGTGGCCAGAAAAAAAGAGCTCATGAAAGAAACCAATGTTGTATGGTATGTCTGTTAGCAACCAGCGTGTCTGTGATCACACAAAGCAGGCAGCCACTTGGCTGAGTACAAATATAACATTTTTAGAAGCTCTGGGAAAAAGACACAGAAGCAGCGCCTCAGTTCCGATGTTTTTCCTCATCATGTTGGTATAGCCCTTCCAGCCCGATGTATCTTCTGGCACTTGTTGCAGAAAACACAGCGATCAGCAGCATTTCATTGGCACCTCTGCTTTTCACAGGCTGGCAGCTAGATATCCTTCTAATCAATGTGATTTGTTTAAAATAAATTTCTGGCTTTCAGTTTGGCGACGGGTAACGACGACCAACAGCCTCTTCAGAATTGGAAAACCACATCTGAAATTTGTTGAAACAGATTGATTTGTTTTAGTATACCCGAGTCTGTAATATTCTCATATTCATTCTCTGTGTGTGTGTCTCTGTCTCTTCTCCCAACTTGACACCCCCACCTTTGCCAGAAAGTAAACAAGGACCCACAGTACTCATCTGTGTCACAGTACTTCATTACCCAGGCAAAAAGAATGACAAATATTTTAAATTCCATCACTCACAGAGGTCAGAAGGCTGACGCCATTAAATCTGTGGCCTTTCATTAGGGGCCTTCATTCTGCCCTGCCTAATTAATTTTCCAAGTTCCTCCAAGTCGTTGCATAGTTCAAAGCACAGCTGAAGATGCTCTTTCCCCAGCTATCAGTATGTTTACTTTCACCTTTAAACAACAAAGGCTGTAAATATGGCCTTTCATTGGCCTGACTGGTCCATTTTAAAAGACTTAAAGCAAAAGTGACTGAGCAAACAACCTTGTAGGACTGCAAAGCCAAGAAAAATAAGTTCTCAAGTACCAGCAGCCTTGAAGCGAAACACGTCTCCACAGAAAACACTTCGCAAAGCTGTTTGCTTGGTTTCTGCTTTTGTGAAGTGTGAAGACAAACATTTGCCCAGAGCTCACTGGAAGGAAAGAATTGTGAGGTTTCCAAGGTCAGTCTTCAGCACTGCTGCCACTGCTCTTAGGTACCTTTTCATTCCTCTGTACCCTTCATCCCACCCAATCACTCCCAGGCTACAATCTCTCCACAGTTTTTTCTCATTCAAATCTGTATCAGTTTCCTAGCAACTTACCACAAACTGAGTGTCTTAAAGCAACAGAGATTTATGTTCTCACAGTTTTGGAGGCTAGAAGTTCAAAATCAAGGTGTCAGCAGGGCCATGTTCACTCTGAAGGCTCTAGGGAAGAATCTTTCCTTGCCTCTTCCTAGTTACTGAAGGTTGCGGGCAACCCTTGGCGTTCTTTGGCTTGTAGCTGCATCGCTCCAGTTTCTGCCCCTGTCTTCAAACAGCCATCCTCCCTCTGTGTGTATCTGTGTGTCTCTGTGGGTCTACAAAACTCCTTCTCCTTATAGGGATTGAAGACTCACCCTAATCCAGTATGACTTCATCTTAACTTGATTACATTTGCAAAGACTGTATCCCCTAATAATGTCATATTCATAGGTAACAGGGAATAGGACTTCAAAATATCCTTTTTAGGGGATACAATATTACACCATTCCATGGTATTCAGTTCTTTCATTTTGCTCAGTCTTTTTATCAATTTTTCTAACTTACCAAACTCATCTCCATATCAGAGCTTTTCCATAAATTGTTCCTTTTACCTTAAATACTCTTTATCTACCTGGTTCCTTCTCATTGCTTGAGTCTCATGTTAAATATAACACTTTTCGGAGAGGACTTCCCCAACTGTGGTTTCCAAATTAGGCCCCCAGCCCATCACAGCCCCTCATTACTCCCTGGTCTTGTCCTTCATAACACTTGTCATAATTTAGAAGTTTATACTTATTTGTTCATGAATATTCAGAAATGCAGTCTATTTTATTCATCAGTGTATCTGTATCAGTAGTATGCTTGGCACAGTGTAAATGTTGCCCTTTATAAATAACACTCAATTTTAATAGAAGTTTTTCCTTTCAGTGTCTATTATGTAAAATACTACCCTAAGTGGCTGTCCCCCTCAGTGCCTCGAAAGTCACAGGCTTCCCTAGCACTGTGCCACAACTTTGACATACATGTTGAATTTAATCATCAACACAGCAATGGGAAGTACATCATTTTACACCCATTTTACAGAGAAGAAAACTGGATGTAGAATGGTTATATGATTTTCCCAGAGTATTTAGAAATTCCAATGTCAAAATAATAAATTATATAAACATTTCAAGCATGTTGTTGTTGTGTGCCGTCCAGTCAAATCCAACTCATAGCGACCCTGTATGTGAGAGTAAAACCGCCCCCTAGGGTTTGCTAGGCTATAATTTTTATGGAGCAAATCACCAGGTCTTCTGTCCCACGGAGCAGCTCGTGGGTTCGAATTGCAGAACTGTTGGTTAGCTGCCCAGGGCTTAAATACTGTGCCACCAGGGCTCCTTCGAGCATGTAACAGGCCCTTAGGATCTCATCATAGATTAGGAAATATGAGCTATATAAGGACAATGTTAAAGCACACTCTGTCAGCAGTTTCATTCTTTACTATATGCAGTATCACATCATCCTTGCATCAAGTTCAAGAAATGTAGAACCATAAAAAGAAAGTGTAAATGGCTAGGGCCATCTCTTAGGTAACCACAAATCACAGTGGACCCAACCAGAATCTAGGGGAATATGATCAAGAGAATTCTGAAAACGTAGTGCAGAATGCTGATGCCAATATAGACTGTTAGCCCTACCCGTAGCTATGCCAGTATAATGTTGTGGTTAAGATTAAGAACTACAGAATAAGACAGATTTGCATTTTAATCCAGGTTCTACTATACGCTAATTTTGATTCAGCTTCCTTATCAGTAAAACGAATATAACAATCCCATTTAACAGCATTGCTGTGAAAATTAAACTATATATTTAAAGCAGTTAATAGTGTCTGATACAAAGTGTTCAATAAATGTTAATTTTATTATGATTATTATTAATGTCATCATTGTCATTAGCTTAAGTTGCCACTCTAAGGCCAGAAATTTTAGCTCCTGTGCCTGAAATTTTAAATGCTGGATCCCATCTGTAGGTAGGAGGTGAATATTGATCCCCAGTAACTATGCTGCAGCAGCACTCTCTGCCCTATGTGAGAAATACTCTATAATAACACATTTTGTCATTACCTATTTACCAAGACTGAAAAAAAAAAAAAATCCATACTCTGAAAAATCTCATTTAGTGGTGCATAATAGGTCTTTTTCATTTAAATAAATTCATTGAAGTTTATAAGTATATGGTCATCATAAAAATCTTAAAATTTAATTTTTTCTTTGTGTGAGGTTGTTTTAAGTATATGCTAAGAACCTCCTTAAATTCTTCAATAAAGTTCCAATTTTATTACATGCTACCTGACAATTCACTCCCTTGGGAATATCATTTGCTATCATTCTAATTATCACTTTGAAGCATTCTTGACAATTATGCTCAGAACAATTTGCTCTACCACACTTTGTTTAGACCATACAGATTAGACTCTGCTGACTATCTAACCAAATCAGTGCATCTGTACCTAAAACAAATTTGCAGTTACCTCCATGGGGATTTTCAGAATCACTTCCAATGGTGAGTGGAAACATTAATCTGGGTGCTTAACCACTGGTTAAGTATTAATTGACACTTAGATACTATACGTTGAAGAACATTAGCTGGCACAATTTAATACTTTAAAAGTAAATCCTGCTAAATAACTAGCTCCTATGGCTCGTGTTTCAGTACAGAATGATGATAATGATTGAAACTGTCATTATGAACTGTATTCACTGCATTAAAAATATACCCATAAGAGGTCATGAATTTTAGAGCTCTGCTGATAGCTTTAAGAATTCTGATCCTTATATAAGCAAATTATAAACAACAGTTTTACTATGGAAATGATACTGCAAAAAAAAAAAGCAATTTTATTGCTTTTAAAGAGATTTTAACGTGGATGGAATGATTAAAATCAATGCTTGGACATTTTTAACTCCAGGTATAGAATGTATGCAAGATAAGCATTTATAATTTTATGAAATATTCTTGTCAACCAAAGACTTTATTTTTCTTAGCCATTTAATACATAAAACTAATATAAAAGATAATTTAAAAAATTTGCATAGCATGGAAATTGGTATAATTGCATAAGTAAAGACAGAGAATTTGAAAAAAAGTCAATGCATGAATTAATTTCCACAAAATGACTAATGAAGCTAATACCATTTTAGCTTTCATGATTCATTCACTCAGTCACTCATTTGATCATTCATTCATTCAAGCTTTAAATACTTATTGATAATCATATTATGTGTCAGGTAGTATTCAAGCCATGGGAAACAAATATGAAATAAGCAAAAATCACTGTCCTCAGAGAGCTTCCATTCTAGTTGGGAAAGACAGTTAATAAATAAATAAATAAGCAAAATATATAGAATCTCAGATGGAAGTAACTTCAATGTAATACATAAAGCGGTGAAGGGGAATAGAAAATGCTGGAGATGGAACTTAAATTTTAAATAGGAAAGTCAGGGCAGACCTTTCAATGAAAGTACCATTTGAAAAAGGATCTAAAGGAGATGATGGAGCAAACCTTGCAAAAAACTTGGGGGGCTGGAGTTCAAGGAGGAGGACCATAAGAGGAAAGGCTCAGAGGTGAGATAGCGTCTAGCACTTTGGAGGAAAATTGAAAAATGACACTGTGGCTTGCCTGGTATTAGACAGGGAGAGAGAAATAAAAGATTAAAACAAAGGTGTTACAGAAGCCAAGATCTAGTAAGACTCTGAAAACAATTGTAAGGACTTTTCCATTAATGCTAAATGAAATAGAGTATGATCCAACTCTTCATTGTGTCTGGAGATATATTTTAATCACTTGCTGTTTCCTATGCACTTGTAATAATGTTTATTTGGTAGTCTACTAGGAAGCTCATGGTTGAACTTCAACCTTATTTTTTAGTCCTTGATTGTCAATAATAAAGCTGAAATAAACTGGATTTTAAACTTAAATGCATTCTAGGTATGGAGGGAATTTTGGGAAAATAATTTGTCTTCAATAAAATTTTTCAAACTTAAACTGCTAAAGGTCCACCAAGTTCCTTATTTCGTTTGGATTATAGGAGAATCTATAGCAGGCCTTGTGACTAAATTCTAACTGATGAGATACAAGCAAAAGAGACAAGTGCCAACTCTGGGTACTAACATGAGATACATATTGCTACCTTGGGTCTTTCTCTTTTATGGCAGGCTGAGAGAAAGTAAGTATTGGGACAGAGAAAGATAACACACTAAATCGAACAGAGTTACTCAACCAGCCCTAACTGCTTACTTCTGGTAGGTAATAAGGGAGAGAGAGAAAGGTCTATATTTTTGTGACTCATATTTTGGGTCTCTGGCTTGCAGCAGCTTAACCTGTACCCAATCAAACATACTGGCAAAAATAAATAAATAAATAAATCTAACAGAACTCCTAAATTATTTTATTTCAATCTTTAATTCTTTGATATTCATTTTTAACCTTTTTACTATGTCCCACAAAGAGAAACACAACACATTTCACTGTATTTTTTTTAACATAAATAAGAAGCAAGAAATCCACTCCCCTTTGAATTCTAATTTTTATTCCACATTTGATGGAAAAAGAAAAAGACATTTGAAAAGAATTTGAAGAGCTTCCCAAATATAAACTGATTTTTATGGCACAAAAGCGGTTCCTTCTCTTGTTGCTAACTAGGGTGGTGCCTATATCAGATTTGTTTATGAATATGTGGGTAATGGTACTGGGAGGCAATCACCAAACTATGATATTTTAGTATACTTTGCTACAGAAGGAGAGAGGAAAAAGAGAAAAGGTAGAATGAGAAAGAAAGAGAAAATAAAACAAAAAAGGAGATTAGAGTGAGAGACACTGAAATGGAGGGGTAGATAAAACAAAACAAATTCCTTGCTGTTGAGTTGATTCCAACTCGTGGTGACCCCATGTGTTACAAAGTAGAACTGAGCTCCACAGGGTTTTCTTGACTGTAATCTGTACTGAAGTGACTGAGAGAGTTTGAACCATCAAGCTTCCAGTTAGCAGCCCAGAGCTACCCAGGGACCTTAAAAATTAAGATACCAAAATTCCTTTGTTGTCAAGTCGCTTCCGACTCATGGTGACTCAGAGTGACTCATAGCAACCCTATGGACCAGAATATAACTGCAACCATAGGGTTTCCAAGGCTATAATCTTTAAGGAAACCAACTGCTGCATCTTTTGCACACAGAGCAGCTGGTGGGTTCGAACTGCCCACCTTTGAGTTAGCAGCTGAGCGCTTAACCAATGCACCACCAGGGCTCCTTCAAGACTAAGATACCAACTCAAACCAAACCTATTGCCTGAAGTCGATTCTGACTCACAGCGACACCCTATAGGACAGAATAAAAGTGCCCTATAGGGTTTCCAGGGCTGTAAATCATTACAAAAGCAGACTGCCACATCTTTCTCCCACAGAGCAGCTGGTAGGTTCAAACCACCAACCTTTCCATTAGCAGCCGAGCACTTAACCCACTGAGCCTCCAGGGCTCCCTTAAGGACTAAGCTAAGGACAGAAAAATATAAAGACAGGGAAAGACTCAAAGAAAACTAGACAGGCACATGGCAGGAGATTTGAATTCAATTTGAAAGAGAAATTTAAGATATAAGTATCTATTCAATTCAAAAAGCGATTATTTTTGAATATTTGTTATTGTATTAACAAACAGCTGATCTATACATCATTTTGGAGTACCTGTATGGAATGGCCCTGCAGTGTGATGAATCGATTTTATATGGCCTTTCTCACCATGGTCTTGTGACTTCTACAAAATGATTGAGTGGGGTTATGCAAATAATATGTTTATATGCCACCAAGGGGATTGGACAGCATTGCTAATAATGCAAATAAGGTGGATGGCACCCTTGTAGAGATAAGAACATTCAAATACGGTGTTTCGAACCCTAACCAGGGAATTGGTCAGTTTTGCCACCCCACTAGGCTTAAAGGAGAACCAATCCCAGAGTGGAAGAGGGGAACATCTCTACCACCAAGAAGAGATGGGAGCCAAGTATGTCCTTTGGACCCTGAGTCCCTGTGCTGAGAACCTCCTAGACCCAGGAAACAGAAAGGGAGCTGTAACACCAGAGATGGCATAAGACGGTGAGAAGCAGTGGCAGAGAAAAGGCAGCAGCAGAACCAGGAGACCTGTGAGAGATGGCACACTGAGCTTCCCAGCCCATGGAGTGAAACAGCTACAGTGGGTGTGCTGACCCATGGAGCAAAAGAGACAAGCACCTTCAGGTTGAGGCTTACAGGTGGAATAGGGTGCTTCTGGGCACTTATCGGAGGAGCTAAAGAGCTTTGTAACACTTGCTGAGCAGGACAGAGGCCAGGCTGAAAGGCTGACCGTCTAAGGGCCAGAGAGAGGCCTGCCTGCAGACATGGCTGAGAAGAAGTTGTCCCACTTGAAGAAATCTATCCTTAGTCATTCCTGATCCTGAATTGTAACATGTTACTGCCCTAATAAACCACATAATCGTGAGTATTGTCTGTGAGTTCTGTGTGGCCATTGCAACGAATTAATGAACAGAGCCGAGAAGTAGAGAATGCCATGGGAGGGACAGCTGGTGTCAGAACTGGTAAAAAGGTTGGAGGGTGGAGGTATGCTCCACCTCGTAGGAATCAGCCTTGGCCTAATGATCTTAATTCCCTTTTTTTTTTCTCCCCCCTGTGAAGTTAGAGGAGGTCAGATAGCTCCACCATGCTGTTTTTACAGGCCCTTATATCAGCATACCATCGGACAGTTTGAGGGATGCTACGAGGACATAAACTCTAGAAAAATAGTAACTTCAGCATAGATATGTAATTATTTCCCCTTATATATGAATTCCAATTTATAAATAATGTTTATGTTGTAGTTAGGTGTCATTGGAGTCACTTCAGACTCATAGCAGCCCTAAATATCAACAGAAAGAAACACGATCCTGCGCCATCCTCACAATCATTGCTATGTTTGAGCCCATTGTTGCAGCAACTCTGTCACTCCATCTCCTTGAGGGTCTTCCTCTTTTTTGCTAACACTCTACCTTATCAAGCATGATTCCCGTCTCCAGGGACTGGTTCCTTCTGATAACCTATCCAAAGCATGTGAGACAGAGTCTCATCATCCTTGCTTCCAAGGAGCTCTCTGGCTGTACTTCTTCCAAGACAAACTTGTTCATTCTTCTGGCAGGTCATGGTATAATCAATATTCTTTGCAAACACCGTAATTCAAGGGCATCAATTCTTCTTGGGTCTTCCTTATTCATCGCCCAGCTTTTGGATGCATATGAAACGACTGAAAGTACTATGGCTCGGGTCAGAAGCACCTTAGTCCTCAAAGTTACATCTTTGCTTTTCAACACTTAAAAGAGATATTTTGCAGCAGATTTGCCCAATGCAATTCATCATTTGATGCAATTCATCTTGACCCCTGCTTCCGTGGGCATTGACTGTGGATCCAGTAAAATGAAATCCTTGACTACTTCAATATTTTCTCCGTTTATCATGATGTTGCTTATTAGTCCACTTGTGAAGATTTTTGTTTTCTTTATGTTGAGGTGCAATTCATACCAAAGGTTATTGTCTTTGATCTTCATCAGTAAGTGTTTAAAGTCCTCTTTGCTTTCAGCAAGCAAGTTGTGTCATCTACATATCACAGGTTGTTAATGAGACTTCCACCAATCCTGATGCCACATTCTTCTTCATATAAACCAGCCTCTCTGATTATTGGCTCAGCATACAGACTGAATACGTATGGTGAAAGGATACAACCCTGACACACACTTTCCTGATTTTAAACCTATCAGTATCCCCTTATTCTGTTTGAATCACTGCCTCTTCGTCTATGTACAGGTTCCTTATGAGCACAATTAAGTGTTCTGGAATTTCTACTCTTCACAATTATATTCATAATTTGTTATGATCCACACAGATGAATGCCCTTGCATAGTCAAAAAAACACAGGTAAACATCTTTCTGGTATTCTCTGCTTTCAGCCAAGATCCATCTGACATCAGCAATGATATCCCTCATTCCACATCCTCTTCTGAGTCTAGCTTGACTTTCTGGCAGTTCCCAGCAGATGTACTGCTGCAACCATTTTTTTAAATTATCTTCAGCAAAATTTTACTTGCGTGTGATATTAATGATATTGTTTGATAATTTCCACATTCTGTTAGATCGCTTGTCTTTGGAATTTCCGTATATAACTTCTACTTATTTTACAAATAAGTTATTTCTTAAAGGACAGTTTCAGAAACATAGTATGCCATACTATTTCTAAATAAATAAAAAAAATTGACAGATTCATTTTTTATTCAAAACACAATATGAGCTGATGAAGTTAAGAAGAAAAATATCCAAAGTAGGAGGCACAATCTGTTTATTAGATTGCTCATGTTTCTCTTTCTCTAAAAAAATGAAAAAAAGTCATGAAAGCATTTAGAGCTTATACAGAACAATGGCAAGAAAATTTTAAAATGAGCAACTCTGCAACTGCCTCTTAGTTTGATTCGCATCTTAAGTGTTTAGAATGAAGGACAACTCCCGCAACCAACAGTTCAACTCCTTTGGATTACATTAAGGGCTCAGAAAAGAGCATGCGATAAATACCCAATCAACTGCAATTGTACCCATGACTAAATTAAATGATAATAAGTAATCAGCCTAATTATTCTGTCATCTAAATAATTGATAAGCTTACCCTTCTTTCATTTAGTCTGCAAATATTAACTAAGTTTATAATTTGAGTCTAGCACCATAAAACAGAAGAAATACAGCTTTGCCTATAAGACCTTAACAATCCAGCTAGGAAAAAAGGAAATATCACCACGTCCCACTAGAACTATTAAAAAAGCCACTTGTGGCCATTGAATTCATTCTCTACACTGCATTCAAGGTGATCTTTTCAAAGGCCGTATGTGAGTATGCCGTCACCCTCTCCTGCTCTACCTCCCATAAAAGACTTGAAAAATTTCACTGAATTTCCAATTCACTTAACTATAAACATGCAAACTCTTCACCAGAACTTTCAGTGCTCCGCGTGGTCCACCCTTAGAAATGTTCCAGCTTGGTCTCCCATACTGCTCTCTGCTTCAGTCACCCTGGCCATGCTTCCTCTAGCCGTGGTGTCTTTGCACAAGGTGCTTTTCCCATCATGTTAATTCCTACTTCAGATATTAGCATAACTGTCATTTCCTCATCTCCCTATTTAGGTCAAATCCTCTCTGCAAAGATCTCATAGCACTGTGAACTTCGTGCATAGTGGTTAGAGATAGTTTTACATTTTTATTATTAATTCACATCTATCTCCCTTACTAGACTATGAGCTCCAAAAGGAGAAAAGCCACATTCAATCTTCCTCAACATTGTAAATGTTCACTAAAGAGCCTGAATTCTTTAGGTCCTCAATAATAATTTGTAGAATGACTGTTACTGTTAAATAAAAACTGAAACTGAATTCAGCAACTCCACTTAACAGAATTCCAGAAAATTCCCTGCTAATGTTAATAATGAGTTTCTTTCTTCAGCTTATGGGTGACTTGCTGTCCTGAGTTCCATTTCTTTCTTTTTGAATGAACAGATCTTGAATTTCTTACAATTATGAAGAAAATGGCTGTCTCTATCCCATATTATAGACATGTATCTCTTCGTTTATTCAACAAATACAAAAAACTGAGTGAATTCAAAGGCACTTTACAAGTTTTAATCACTCAAGAGCATGAATTCATACATTTATTTTGAAAATAAATGTAAACCACATTACTTCTGAAAATTTGATTGGTTCTCTCTGCCCTATTCATGGCAGATCAACTTTTATTTTCTGTGTCCGCTAAATTAAATTGTACAGTGTTTGTACAATCTGTGAAATGGACTGTCTCTCTTTATTAACCTGAATTTAGACATTTTCCTTCCCAATGTTTCTTTCTTCCTTGATCAAAAAATCATCAGTATTTTATTTTGTTTTGACAGGTAAGTCATTTAACCCCAGCAAATACTCATTTATTGCTTTTACATTTTCTATTATTTGTTAGTCAATTTTATGAACAAATAAATTACTAAGCACTGACAATCTGCACTCTGTGCAAAATATTTTACAAACAATATCCCATTTAATTATATAACCCACTGCCATCAAGTTGATTCTGACTCATAGCGACCCTATAGGACAGAGTAGAACTGCCTCATAGGGTTCCCAAGGCTGTAAATCTTTACAGAAGCACACCGCCACATCTTTCTCCCATGGAGCCAGCAGCAGGTGGGTTCGAACCACCTACCTTCCAATTAGCAAATGAGAGCTTTATCTACTGCACCACCAGGGCTCCTTCATTTAATTCTCTAACTACCCCTTAGAGACAATTCTTAGATTCATTTAATGAATAGGGAGGTTCAGTAAATTGTCCCATCATCACACAGTTAATAAGGGGCATAGCTGGGATTTCAGACCAGTTCTCCCTTTACAAAGGTTATATCAAGAATAAAAAAATCACTACTTGATGTGGAAGAAAGATCACGCGACTTAGGAATCTAAACACCCAGATAAAAGCCATGACTCCGGCTGACTGGCAAGTCACTAAACTTCTCTTTAGTCAAAAAAATTGTCCTTGATGATGTAGAATATCAGGAGGCAAACACTATTGTCCACCAAGTGAAAGTTAATTGATTCTCTACTTACCTCATCTCTCCTTTAACCAACCCCAAAATTAAGTCCACAGAAAGAATGACGAATGGCTTAATGATCATGTTTTATACAAGTAGACAGGAATGTCTAACTGTATAGTCAGCATTTTTCATCTTCTAAACCATATGCTTATCTTTACAGAGTAGAATTTTTAGATTAGTAGCATTTTTTAATGTGGTGTATATCATTAGAAGATAAGACTACTACAGCTGT
Organism: Trichechus manatus latirostris; assembly: GCF_000243295.1. Taxonomy (NCBI): domain Eukaryota; kingdom Metazoa; phylum Chordata; class Mammalia; order Sirenia; family Trichechidae; genus Trichechus; species Trichechus manatus. The sequence goes on from NW_004444248.1 coordinate 1,096,148, forward strand.
TTGAAGGAAATAGGAGTTTTACTAAAAGAATCCATTGGAAGGAAGTGAATAAGACAGATTGACGATAGGAGAGGAAATCAACTCTAACGGCTCCATTTCTTATCCCTACTCCCTATTTTTCTTACAAGTTTTAGTGACTTTTGAAGGAGATTTTAATATCTTCTTTCACATGTCTATAAAGTGTTATAATATGAACTTTCTTTTTACTTGCATAAAAATTAATGCTTGAAAAATACTGTAAAATCCTTAGTACTTAAAGCGTTTTAAATATGAGTCCATATTATATAATATGATCTACTATAAAATTTCATCTAACTGTGGTTCTTGGACTGTGTTGAAGAAACCTGAAACAGGCCAATCTAATGTGAAGTGCCAAGATGGATCTACACAGATGCATGGCAGGGGTACTAACGGTGTACAGTTCTTAATATTAAGAACACCTGGTTTAGACTTAGATAATACGGACTAAATTCCAGTTTTTCTATTTCACAATTGTAAGATTCTATCAGTCAGGATCAGGGTCTCCTATGGCATAAACTCATAAGATTTTTATCCTCTCATGTAAAGGTAAGCTCATCAGAAGTAAATGCTTTCGGTTTTGTTGCTCTGTCACACAATCATCTGTGTCTACACTGGCTGCTCAAGCTGTAAGCCATCACAACCCCATTAGAGCCATCAAGAAGGAGGGCAAAAAAAAAAACAAGGTTAGGCCCCTTAATTTCAAGGGCACTTCTTGGAACTTGCACATAACACTTAAACCTATTGACCAAAGGAGCCCTGGTGGAGCAGTGGTTAAGTAATATGGCTGCTAACCAAAAGATCAACAGTTCAAATCCACTAGAAGTGCCTTGGAAACCCTATGGGGCAGCTGTACTCTGTCCTCTACGGTTTCTATGGGTCAGAATGGACTCGACAGAAACAGATTTGGTTTTGGTTTACTAACCAAAACTTCTAGCAGCCCATGGTATATTCGATATTCTTCACCAACATCACAACTCAAATGCATCAATTCTTCTTCTTTCCTCCTTATTCCTTTTCCAGCTTTCACAAGCATGTGAAGTGATTGAAGATACCATAGTTTAGGTCAGGGCATCTTAGTCCTCGAAGTGACATCTCTGCTTTGTAACATTTTAATGAAGTCTTTTGCAGCAGATTTGCCCAACGCAATACATCATTTGCTTTCTTGACTGCTGTTTCCATTGGTGTTGACTGGGAGAAGTATAGCCAAAATGCTCCTTAGAAGAGAGGATGTCTTTGGAAAAGGATAGTAGCAGCACAACTGGAAGAATGTAGTCAATGTCACTGAACTGTACGTGTAGAAACGTTTGTAATGGTGTAACTTGGGCTATCTATATTTTCACCAAAAAAAAAGGTCCTCCAAGGTCAAGAAGGGAGACTGTTGACATGTCATGGGGTTGTTAACCAATGTCATAAAACAATATGTGTACTGACTGTTTAATGAGAAACTATTCATTCTGTAAACTTTCATCTAAAGTACAATAAAAATTAAAAAAAAAAAAGAGGATGGCAAGACTTTGACTTACATAAGTACTTTTGACATGTTGGAGACCTAGTGGCACGGTGGTTAAAAACTCAGCTGCTAACCGAAAGGTTGGTAGTTCGAATCCACCACCTGCTCCTTGGAAACCCTATGAGGCAGTTCTGCTCTGTACTCTAGGGTCTCAATAAGTTGAAATCGACTCAATGGCAATGGGTTTGGTTTTTTGGTTTTTTGGACATGTTATTAGGAGGGACCAGTCCCTGGAGAAGGACATCATGTTTGATAAAATAGAAGGTCAGCAAAAAAAAAGGAAGACCCTCAATGAGACGGATTGACACAGTGGCTGCAACAATGGGCTCAAGCATAGCAACGATTGTGAGGATGGCATAGGACTGGGCAGTGTTTCCTTTAGTTGTACACACGATTGCTATGAGTTGAAGCTGACTCGACAGCACCTAACAACAACATTGACCAAAACTTAGTAATAGGCCATATTTAGTTGGAAAGAAAGCTGGGATTTTTCTTTTTTTCATGGTCATGTACATAACCAAAAACCCAACGACACTGATAGAAAACTAGTAGTCTCTGCCATGATGATCATATGCAGGTGACGTTACCTTCCTAAACAACAAATTTAGCTATAACGGGGATTATAATATTACATGATCAGAATGTAATGCTTACTAAACAACATGTTCAGTTTGAAAGTGTCTGTTACACACGAAAACAATTGATTTACACTTAAGTCCTATGTAGACATAAGATATTATTTGTTCACAAGAGTCCCTGAATAAAAAAAATCTGTAATAGGATATTGTATTAATAATAAAGATATAGAATGCTTTGCACAAGGATCAGCATTTTCTAAAAGGCTTGTTTTTTCAACATAGCTTGAAAGATTCTGTTTATAACTGGGAAAAGACTCTATTAAGCATTAATTCTAGATTTAATATTTTATTTTTGCTGCTTGTAGCTGTCTGAGAAAGTATCAACTTCTATCTTTCTCTTTACAAAGATTTTTCCCAATTTAAGAGATCTGAAGATAGTCAAGAATGAGTATGGATTGGGGTTAAAGTTTGACCAGAAGTAACGGGAGCCAATCCTGTCAAATTGCTCTGCTCATATATAAAGCCACACATAAAATCCTGAGGAGGGATTCCTGTATTTCAATCTCATTCCCACACATATACCATGTATACGTTTCTTGGAAGGTTCCATTAAAAACGGTATTTTTTTTTTTTTAACAGTAATGCAACCTTTGTAAAGATAGATTGATTACCTTTTTTTTTTTTTTTTAAATAGGGTAAGGTAACAGACAAAGAGTGCTATCTGAAAGGAAGAAAACTCTCCTTTCTAGTGATGGGGCCAGTGGAAAGCAGCTATAGATATAATAAAGAGAAGCCACTGAATGCACATGCAAGCTTTGAATTCTTTTAAATAAACATGGAGAAAAAGTTGGATCATTTGTCCTCAAAGAAACTACCTCTGAACACTGAAGTTCCTCAGTTGATCCAAAGGAAGACTATTGCTGACAATTGGTAAAAGAGACACAATGAACCAGTTGTCAGACGTGCCTACTGAATGCCAATTTGTAAAATAAAACCCTTTGAACAACCAGAGGATGTTTTAAAAGAAGCTGCTGATTCAAAATGAATAACTTCACTTTGCTGTGTTTTCTGCTCTTGTATAGATCATCATTACTATTTTTACTTTCTATTTTCAGCAGAAATTTGAGTTAACCTTTTGTTCCATCTGTAGCCCGCCTTCTGAAGCAGCACCACCTCCTTTTCATTATTCTTTTCAAAAGCACTGAAATTTGCAAAATGTGCCATTTCCCTCCCTCACTCTGTGGAGAAGTAGCAGAGCTGGCTTTTCAAGCATGAAAGTTCCTAATAATCAAAGGCACTTGACTAAAATGAGTATGCAGAGCGGGTAGTTCCCAAAGCCCAAGTGGGTGTGATTGGAGAGGCAACAAAAACCTTCTTGTCCTAAATGTGCTCTTTAGTTGCCTGTCATAGTACCTGGAACCCCCTACTGTGACTTGCTGTAGATTTTAAGCTTCTTATAAAAATTAGAAAAATATTTCCATGAAGATATTATTCACTGAACCACTAACCCAACTGAAAAACCAAATCCACTGCCATCAGTTCGAATCCGACTCATAGCAACCTATAGAACAGAGCAGAACCGCCCCGCAGGCTTTCCAAAGCTGTGATCTTTGTGGAAGCAGACTGCCACATCTTTCTCTCGCAGAGCGGATGGTGGGTTCGGACCACCGACCTTCTGGTTAACAGCTGAACGCTTAAATCACCGCGCCACCAAGGCTTCTTACTAAATCACTACCAACCATAAATGTCTCAGCTCACAGTGATTTCTCAGATTATTGACAACTGAGACTACTGTGCTCCTGATTTCTTAGCAAAAGATAATGTTAATGGGGAGAAGTTAAAGTCCAGGGTGGCAGCTCCAAAGCTCTACCTGTTAATATCAAAAGAACTGCCAACCCCTCATATGATAATATACATTTGGTATGTTAGACAGTTTTAGTATCTTACTGAGAAGATAAAAGACAAAATTACTCTGAATACACTAATGCCTTAAAATAGATGTTTTTCATAATCACAATAGCATTCTCATATATTTAAAATATGTTATTGTTAGGTACCATCGAGTCAATTCTGACTCATAGAGACTCCATGTGACAGAGTAGAAATGCCCATAGGGTTTTCTTGGTTGTAATCTTTTTGGGAGCAGATCTGCAAGTCTTTCTCCCAGGGAGCTGCTGGGTGAGTTCAAACCACCTACCTTTCAGTTAGTAGCTGAGCACTTATCAGGTGCACCACCAGGACTCCTTTATTTAAAATACAGTTATATAGGTAGATAGATATATTAAATTAATATATGCATAAGTGTATATATCTATAATGTAGATGTATGTGCTTATAAAATATATATTTATCCAATCCTCAGAAAATGTTCAAAGCAAATAAGTACTCATAGCTCCTCATAGTAACACCTTGGCACTTCAGCATGGTGTACTTTCTGGAAGTGTGGGCTGTACCTACACAGCTATGCCAGGCTGGACCATATCACAGGGAATGAAAGGCTCTGGTCAGGAACTGGCAGGAGGTGGCATGTAAACACTAAGCAGAGAGCATGTGATAGAGTGACACTGGGTACATAACACTGTCATCCTTTAAGCTGATTCTGGCTGTATTGAAAAGAGAGTAAGGAACTTCTGAACCATTCACGGAGAATTCTACCTTGTCATTTCATCCACGATGGAGGATTTCCCACATAAACGTGGAATGACACTCTAGATGGTGTTACTTTGTATTACAGAGTAGAGTTAAGGGCTAGTAGAGGCCTTGGAAAGTCCCTGGGTGATGCAAATGGTTAACAGACTCGACTGCTATTCAAAAGATTGAAGGGTTAAAGTCCACCCAGAAACACCACGGAAAAAGGCCTGGTGATCTCCTTCTGGTAAATGAACCATTGAAAACCTTATGGAGCACAGTTCTACTCTGACACACACGGGGTTTCCATGAGTCAACATCGACTCCACAGCAACTGATAGAAGCCTTGGAGGACACATAATCTGATCTCCAGGTGAGGAAAGTGAGGCCAAAATGACTTACTATTCTATGTCTTATAACTAGCAATGACCAGGGTGGGACTAACTCCCAGGGTCCTCTTTGAATGAAATTGTACTGACTTTTACTAGATGTGGGCCATAAAAAAAATAGAGTCAAATGAAATGTTTGTAAATATATTGATACTGATATGCACTAAAGGTGGTTCAAACTCACCAGCTGCTTTGGGGGAGAAAAGACTTGTCCATCTGCTCCAGTAAAGATTGTTGTTGTTGTGAGGTACCATCAAGTCAGTTCCGACTCATAGTGACCCTATGTACAACAGAATGAAACACTGCCTGGTCCTGCAGTATCCTCACAATTGTTGTTATGCTTGAGTCCATTGTTGCAGCCACTGTGTCAATCCTTCTCATTGAAGGTCTTCCTCTTTTTCACTGACCTTCTACTTTACCAAGCATAATATCCTTCTCCAGGGGCTGGTCCCTCCTGATAACGTGTCCAAAGTATGTGAGATGGAATCTCACCAGCCTTGCTTCTAAGGAGCATTCTGGCTGTACTTCTTCCAAGACAAATTTGTTCATTCTTTTGGCAGTCCATGGTATATTCAATATTCTTCGCCAACACCGTAATTCAAAGGCATCAATTCTTCTTCAGACTTCCTTATTAATTGTCCAGCTTTCCTATGCATATGAGGCGATTGAAAATACCATGGTTTGGGTCAGGTGCACCTTAGTCTTCAAGGTGTCAACTTTGCTTTTTAACACTTTAAAGAAGTCTTTTGCAGCACATTTGCCCAATGCAATGCGTCATTTGATTTCTTGACTGCTGCTTCCATGGGCATTGATTATGGTTCCAAGTAAAATGAAATCCTTGACAACTTCAATCTTTTCTCCTTTTATCATGATGTTGCTTATTGGTCCAGTTGCGTGGGTTTTTGTTTTCTTTATGTTAAGGTGTAATCCATACTGAAGGCTGTAGTCTTTGATCTTCATCAGTTGGTGCTTCGAGTCCTCTTCACTTTCTTTTCTTTCATAAAGTTTACAGCCTAAGAAACCCTATGAGGCAGTTCTACTCTGTCATGTAGAGTCGCTATGAGATGGAACCATCTCAACAGCACACACCAACAACAAGAACAAGAACAAGAAATAATTCTGTCTTGAGTCCTTTGTAAATAAAGTCTTGTGTCAAATAAGATATAGAAATATCAGAAGGCTTACATTCTAGTTTCATTTGTGCCATAAATTTCATGACCTTCAGAATATCATCCTACTCTGACTCAATTTTTTTTTCCTTCTGAAAAATATGGAGTTAAATTAGAAAATTCTTCAAGCTCTTTTAACTCCATTATTCTGAAAAAAAAAATCCTAAAAAAATGAAAAACCTTGTCCCATAATTTATCTGGATTACAATCCTCCACTCATTTTAATGGAGCTCTAGAGGCACAGTGGTTAAGAGCTCCTCATCTATGAACCAAAAGATTGGCAGTTCGAATCCACCAGCTGTTCCTTGGAAACCCTAAAGGGCAGTTCTACTCTGTCCTATAGGGTCGCTATGAGTCGGAATCGACTCTATGGCAACAGGTTTGGGTATGGTTTGGTTTTACTCATTTTAAAACAGTAATAAAGGAAATTAATTTACATGTCTTTCTCTGGAAGAGTAAATATATATAGAATGTGAAGTTAATAATCAAAATTCTATTATTTAATTTTTTTCAAGATATAGTCCTCCTGATTTGCCCTAACAACGTCAAGAAAGGTTATGTTGAGATTGAAATATTATAGTTGCATTAACAATATGAAATCTTGTCACTAGAGACAATGGCATTACAAAGATTATATTCTTTAAGATGCTTTTGGTAATAGTAGCCAATAACTGATGAGGTGTTGACCCAGCACCCTAAAGGAAAAGGTTCTCCTATTTTTATAAGGGAATAGTGATTATGTTGATTTTTATCATTCTAAGTAGTAAGACCACAAGAAATGTAATATTCTTCTCTTGATGAGCAGCTAAGGCTGTACGAGCATCCACTGTCAGAAGAGGATTGTAGGGATGAGGCAAAAAGAGTATGTCTTCTGACCTCAGTGTCCCAGATTACCATTTATTTACTCCCCTGAATAACAATTTAACTTCCTTTTATTGTTCAAATGTAGCTCACTTGAGTAAATGGATAAAGGGCATAGGAAATTATAATTAACTCTGTCTATGAACTTCATTTGACAGGAGAAAGAAATGAACTAACACTCAGCCCTAAGGCTATTTCTATATAAAACTACCCAACTGGTGAAACAAATTAATCAAGCAGTAATTTTTGCAATCAATTGTCTAATATTTTTACTGACTTTCCCCGCAGAGAATTGGTGTTTATACTATCATTATGGAGTCAGAGCTTAAGAGAAGCTAAATGCACTAAACAGAAAATCAAATTTGTTTGTTTGGATTATAGTAATGCAAACGTCCATCTCCTGTTTATTTAGTCTCCAAACATTTATTAGATGTATAAAATTCTTTGAAAAATGTCCTGTGTAAATCTTAAACTTTTTCAATTAATCACTGCAAAGTTCACTGTGCTGCTAAGTTTTATTAAATTTCAAAAAAACATATTTGGCTGTGTAAAAACATGAAGAGAAATGGTGGCTTCTATGAACGTGATATAAAACCTCTTATGCTGGTAATGCACAAGCACAGAGGACTGGTCTTTGGAGTGCAGAGGCGAGTGAGTCAGAGAGTGAGGTAAATCATTGCAATAGAAAAGAATGTTAAAGACTAAAAGATGATTTTCAGGGCCATCTGTATTGAACTCAAGGCATTACTCATCGGCAGCCCTGATGTTGATTTTGTTTACTGACGGTTAAGGGCTTATATTGTGGCAAGATTGCAAAGTTGTTTCTATTAAATTTGGACTTCTGAGAAAAAAAGAAGCAGCAGCAATAAGTATCCAGAAGTTATTAACTTAGAAGCATTTTGTATATTTAGTTACCACTCAAAACAACAAAACAGACTAGAGTACCAAGAAGACTTTCTCTTTTTAAAACTGCAGATCATTTTTATATTTTGTGTGTGAATCAGTTACTAACCTATGGCTACATTTACTAAAGATCAACTCTTGTTTCAAGAGTTTGTCTGAAAGAAAGTGGCGACCCACAAAACTCATACAAGTCTAGAGAATCAGGCTAAGGTCGTTCCTAACTTGCCCCAAAGTGTGAAACCCAATCAACAGCAGGAGTGTGTGCCCAGAACATGAGTACTGCCAGACACTCCGATGACTACTGTAAGACATGCCACCTCCACTCACGCTAATTAGCATGGCTACTGCTGTGGACATTCCAGTCTACCTCCATGAATTTATTTTCTTTCTTTCTTTTCATATCACTCATTAAAGCACCAACGTCCTAGGTAGAAGTATCCCTAGAAAGCCATTATATTAATTTCCTAAAGCCGCTGCAACAAATTACCACAAATTCGGTGGCTTTAAACAACAGAATTTTTTTTTCACATTTCTGGAGACCAAAAGTTTGAAATCTAGTTGTCGGCAGGGCTGTGTCCCCCTAGAGGCTCTAGAGATTTTGTTCCTTACCTCTTCCAGTTTCTGGTGGTTGCTGGCATTCCTTAGCTTGTTGCCACCTCACTCTCATCTGCCTCCATCTTACATCACCCTCTTCTCCTTTATGTGTCTCTCAGAACTCCCTTTGCCTCTCTCATGTAAAAATACTTGTGATAGGATTTAGGGTCTGCCCAGATAATCCAGAGTAATCTCTACATCTCAAAATCCCGAACTTAATTACATATGCAAAGGTCTCTTTTCCTAATAATATAACATTTACAAATTCCAGGGTTTAGATATTAGGATGTATTAAGATAAGAAATATTAGGACTTGATATCTTTGAGTGGCTATTAATCAACCGACTACAGCCATGGAAGAGGAAGCAAAAAAAATTTAGCCTTCTATTTTGTAGTGGAAGTTGCAATACACACAGGGCAAAATAACCTCTAGATATTGAGCAAATCTGAGTGCTTGATGACCCACAGTATGCCAAATATTTACTGCAGTTTACCTCTCTCCTTGCACAAAACATGCACATAGTTTCCGTTTCATATTTACACTTCCATAAAATAAAGGATGCTTAAGCAAATCATACTGCAACTATTCCTTATGTTTTAATTGCAAGTAACAAAGCTGATACTAAACTAACTTAAATCATAAAGTAACTAACTACTTCAGCTACCTTGGCCCTTGCATAGATAGATCTGAAGTACACGTTCTGAGCTGACTCCCAGAACTCCCCACTGGAATTCAGACCCCATTGCCCATAGGCAAATTGATTAATTACACACACTTTGTTGGTTGCTTTCACATCCCTGTCTCACCTCCTTACTCTCCCACCTCCCAAATGTGTGCTACTTACCCTTCAGCCTTTGTGTAACTAACTGTTTCTAATCGAACCTGAATCAAGACAGGTGAATACTGAAAGAAAAAACAAAACGAAGGCTCTCAGAAAAGAGAATAGGGAAGCTGATGCTAGATAGCTACCAGATTTTACTAGAAGAGCCAATGACTAATAAATGCTGTTAAATCTCCTTGTCTTATGTACTTGTCTAGCAACCTCCCTGTCTTTTCACTCACATTCACTGGAGGTTTGGACCTTTCCTTCACAGTCTTCCTTTTACCTTCAATGAATTTCATCAACCTGGATATCTCTCCAAATTATACTCTCATCGCCAGGGACCTTAATATCTACTAAATGTAATTTAGCCAACTGCTCCTTTAATGTTGTTGACACCTAAATTTTCCCTACCTCTGTAATCATAAACTCATTTGTAAAAATGGCATGGTGAGGACATCTGATCTCCTCTAACTTCACAAGGGGAAAGAAGAATCCAGATCAACGGCCCAAGGCTGATTCCTGTGAGGTGGAGGTCAGACATGCCTCTACCCTCCAAACTTTTTACCTATTCTGACACCAACCATCCCTCCCACAGCACTCTCTACTTCTCTGCTGGGTTCAGTAATTCCTTGCAATGGCCACACTGAACTCACAGATGGTACTCACAGTTATGGGGTTTATCAGGGAAATAACAGGTTACAATTCAGGTTCAGGTATGCTCAGGATACAGTTCTTTGATCAGGGCAGCCTCTTGTTAACCATGCTCGCAGGCACACCTCTCTCTGGCCCACTGGCCTCCTGGCTCCTTGGCCCAGCCTCTGTCCTGCTTGATCAAGTGTTACAAAGCTCTTTTATGTCTGCTGATGAGTGCCCGAGGGCACCCCACTCTTCAGTAAGCCTTGGCCAAAAGACACTCAGCTCTAGCTCTGTGGGTCAACAAACCTAGCTCCACCAAGTGCCCAGAGGCACCCTACCCCACTAGCAAGCCTCCTGCCCAAAGGCACTCAGCTTTCCTGCTCCATGGGCCAGGAAGTCCACTGCACCATCTCCTGCTGGTCTCCTTCCTCTGCTGCCACTGTTTCTCTGCCACCACTTCTCACCATCTTCAGTGTTACAGCTCTCTCTCTCTTTCTCAGTCTCCTGGTTCCAGAAGCTTCTCAGCACAGGATTCCAGGTCCAAAAGATGCACTCCACTCCTGACTCTTCTTTCTCAGTGGTGGTGAGATCCTCTCCTCCCACCTCTAGGATGACTCATTCTAAGCCTAGTAGGATGGTAAAACTGACCAATCTCCTTGTTAGGGTTTCATACACCTTATTTTCATAGTCTCACTCAATCATTGTGTATGAGTCACAAAGACTATGGCTAGAAGGACTGTATTAAATAATCCATTGCACTGCCTCAGTCATATCACTTTCTAACTATTAAAAACCAGTTGCCTAGTGATGATTGCACAACATAACTGGTGTAATTGATGTTACTGAATTATATATGTGAAAAATGTTGAATTGGCCAATGTTATATATATTTTTATAACAATAAAGAAAAAGAAGAAGATGAAGAAGAAAATAACTGTGCTCTATAGGATTTTCAGTGTCTGATTTTTTGGAGGTAGATAGTCAGACCTTTCTTCTTTTTGGTTAGCAGTCAAGCACATTAATTGGGGGCACCCAGGAACTCCTTCTGATTATTACACCCCACTTAAAAGTTTTTTACACTACTATTCCCAGAACATCACTTCAAAGTCTTTATTAAAACCTCATGTAAACCCCCTATTTTATCCTCATCTCATCTCCTTTCACAAAGAAATTTTTTGAAGGAATTCTTTATAATCACATTCTCCATTTCCTCACCTCTCATCACTCACTTGTGGAAACACAATCTGTCTCCTTACCCTTCCATTCCACTAAAACTACTCTTCTCGGGATACTAATGGCATGTTTATTGACACATCCAATGAATATTTTTGCTCTTAAGCTCACTTGACCTTTTAGCTGCTTTCAACATCATTGACTGCTTACTCCCTGAAAACTCCTTTTGCTGGCTGTTAAGACATCACACCTTGATTTTTTGCTGTTATATCCATGGTCAATCTTTCTCTGTTTCCAACCATTGTCATTTCCCTCAGGCAATTTCTTAAACAATGATGTTTGTCATAGAATATTCTAACATCTTCCTTGGACTACTTATCTTCTTAAATCTACATTTAATCCCCTGCTTGAGCTCATCTATATGCTGATAATGTTTTAATCCTTCTCTCTAGCCCAGACTTCTCTGCTGAGGTCCAGATCTTATATCCAATATTTTCAAATAGATTTTGCTCAATCTCTTTGAATTCAATAAGTTCAAAAGTAAACTCATGATTTTTTTTTCCTGAAACATACATTTACCCTTAGTGTTTCCACTTCAGGGAATAGTACCACCACCCACCTAGTTAACTAAGCCAAATTCCATGGAGTGCCTCTTTTGTCTTTAACATTTATTGCCACCATGTCCATCCAATAACTATATTGATTTAATCATAATTCATAAGTATCATTCTATTCACCTCTCCTTCAGCATTGGCACTACTTTAATGTAAGCCACCACCTTCTCTTTCCTGGACTGCAGGTATAGGTGGCCTTTCAACCTTTAGTCTTGTCATATTTTAATTTATTCTTGGTCCATTGAAGACTATGTCACTATACTAATTTTAAACCCTCCAATTATTTCCTATACCTTTAGGATAAACTCTTTTATAGGCCTTAACAGGACCTGCATGACCTAGCCTTTTCCCTATCTCCAGACTCACGTTGAACTAATACTGCATTCTCACTATGATTTCACTATACTGTAATCTTCCTTCTTGTCTTTGTTTAGCTATTTTAATTTATCCTTCAGATCAAGTTTAATAATTAATTCCAACACAATAGGATAGCTGCCTCTATATAATCCTAAAGCACCCTGTGATGTTCCTGTCCTGGAACCTATCACAATGTTTGCTATTGCTTTTTCAATGTCTTTATTATGGCTACGTAGATAGTAAATGTCATGAACTTGTCACTGTTGTATCACAGTGCCTAGTACAGTGCATAGGAAAAACAGGCTCTTGATAAAAATATTTTTAATGAATAATGAAACTAAAGCACTTACATTACAAAACATTGATTACAGGTATAGATCTCCTCTTACTATCCAAATAATTATTCTTATTGAGCCTCTTTTGATAAGTATTCTTGGGTTGACTTTTCTGTGGCAGCAAAATTTATGTTTACCTCTCTAAATATAAATCTTCTGTGGAATCAAGAAATATACAACACAATCACACTTTCAGCAAACATCTACTCCACACTTCAAGTGGTCATTAACTTCATGCTAGTCTACTTTCCTTCATTTCTCTTTGTTTTTTTTATTCTCTACCCAGCAATCTAATGCTATTCCTGCCCTCAAGATTTCAAATAAATTTTCCAGAGCTTAATATTTTCAAATTTCTCGAATAAATTTAATAACCTAAATACCTAGAGAGCAGGAACCAATTATTTAGAATTATATCCTCCAACACAATGCCTACGTAAGCATTTTAAAATCAGGTTATTCAATTAATATTTGATGAATAAATTAAACAACAGAATTAATCAATTATTTTCCCAGTGTTGATAGCATATTGTCAGATTTTGACAGGTATTAAAAAGTAACTGAAAGCTATATATTAAAGATTTTTTATTTTTATTTTTTTCCATGGTAAATACTGCTGAGATGGTGATGGGGTTTCCATTGCATTGAGAGAGATTAACTTGTAGAGCTTGTCTTTTCATACTATTGGGTCTTCCCTTTAAAGACAGTGCATGGTACGATCTCAATTCTGTAAAACTACCTTAATGAGACAGTGTTCCTAATTTTGTCACCCTTTGCTCATTTCTTCAAAAATATTTTTTTTAAATAAAGAAAAATCTTCAACCCAAAATGTCTTGATTATTTTCAATATGTCAAATTCATATCATTGTTTAACAATATCATTTTAATAAGGAATCTTTCTGAAGACAAGGATAGAGTCAACTTTTGGGAATGTTCTAGTGCCAGAATCTAGCACAGTGATTTGTTCATAGTGGTCACCCCGCAAATATTTTTAATTAAGGAATGAATGAATAATAGTTAACTTGCTATGCTTTTGTTAACATCTTGCCACTTAGCCTATAGATAAAAGAAACAGTGTTTCATAAATCATTAGAAAATAAAGTCATTAAACAGGAAAAAATTTTACCACAGGAAAAAGGAGTTTGAGGAAAATTAACCAGAGTTAAGTTGGCAGTGAGAAAGCACAGAAAAAGAAAAAGATAATAATAGAGGTGAAAGAGGCTACATTTAATTTATTCATAGTCGTGTACAATATTCTGGGGCACACTTGTTTGCCTCAAATTTCAGTTTCATTTTACAGATAGATATCCTGTAGAATGGTATTCTGGTGAGACACCATAAGATTATATAAAACTGAGGAGCAAAGCCACAGAAATGAAAATAATAAGCTTAGTTTAACACTCATTTATTAAGTACCTACAGTGTGGCATACACATTAAGAGCAATAATAATAAATAAGATGCAAGCTATTATTATTTTCCTTGATGAGTCAGCTTAGAATTTTCCATTTGTCACACTGGATCATTTGGAAACCTGTCTCCAAAACTATGAAGAGAAAAAGAACTCAAATCTCATCTTCTCTCCAACTACATTTGTGTTTACAACAGGAAGCAGGAAAATCCCTGAAAAGTTAGCTTTACCTTTTATATAGTTACTAATGAGTTTTGACCCAATTTAGCAAAAATATATGATGAAAATATGTACAACACGTTATATTATTATTAGCGCCTCTCTGTTTTTAAATAAATATACAAATCATTGATAAATATGGAAATAGGTAAGTGCAATTGGAGACATGGGAAGGAGAAAAAAAGAAGCATAATAAGATTTACCCAGCAAACTAGGAACCCATTGATATGATTTTCACACAGTGAAGCTTCAGAATTCTGTTGTTTTATCAATTCTTTTAGCTTTTACAATTAAGACCTAAAAATACCAGTTTCCACTGAGTCAATTCTGACTCATGGTGATGCCATGTGTGTCAGAGTAGAACTGTGCTCTACAGAGTTTTCAGTGGTTGATTTTTCTGAAGTAGATAATCAGGGTTTTCTTCAGAGGAGCCTCTGGGTGGACTCGAAACTCCAACCTTTCTGTTACCAGCAAGCACATTAACCGACCACCCAGGGATTCTAAACCTAAAAACAAACCTACAGTGTATTCAAAAGCCCAGTTGTGTGAGATTTCCTCATAACATAACAATTTCTGCGCAAAAAATAAAACACTTGAATGTATAGCATTTACCACTGAAGTTGGTTATTGGTCTCAAATTAGAGATTTCCTGTGTGCCCACTTTAAAAGCTCCTGCCCCCACCTCTTACTCCAACTGTTGCTGTAGTGACCTAACTTCACTAGCTTTGATAAGCTTCACATAGCTGAAACTTCAGGTCATTGCTTTGTATTCCTTGCCTTCAGGATTGTTCTAATGCCACAATGTGGAATGACTGCAGATATCTGCTCAGCACTTAAGCATATCCATTCTGGGTGTGTGGGCAAGTAAATGCCCAAAAGTCATCTTTAACCAATGTGAGATGAAAGCCAATGGATAATGTTTTCTCCTTTCATCCCCCAGGCAGAACATTCTAAGACACTTTTCATAAAAGACTTCATGAAGTGCAGTGTAATCAAACTCCACCTTCTCATACTGATTGCCAACTTAATAACACATCCTCACTTTAGCTTTCCCTCCCTCCCTGTTTTATTTTCCCATCCCTTACTCCTACTCTCTCTGAGTAATGCTTTATCTCAGGATCTACTTTCTTGGGTGACCATCCTAAGACAGTAGTTACTTGAATTGGCTCTACATAAACAGAATGAGGTTTGGAAACTGAATCAAGCTCCAGTCAGACAGCAGACAGTATGAATGGTATGATAACTCTGGCATTTAGGAACATCACAATTATTATGAATCTCACCTGTGGTGGATTAGAATCAGGTGCAGATAAAAAGTTAAGCATTGGTAACTGTGGCATTTAAATGATATGGGGGAAATATAAACAAAACAAAACCCATTGCCATTGAGTCGATTCCAACTCATAGTGACCCTATAGGACAGAGTAGAACTGCCCCAAATGACTTCCAAGGAGCGGTTGGTGGATTTGAACTGCCAACATTTTGGTTAGCAGCCAAAAGATTATCCATTGTGTCACCAGGGCCCCATGGGGGAAATAATTATACAAAAGTTTAATATGGCTATATTTTATTGATTGCTTTGGAAGTCTTCAAAAAAGGAAATGATAGGCTCAGTTCAGCCTACTATCAGCTCAAGGCATGCTTGAAAAGAAAGAAGAACTCTATAAGAGTGTTTAAGGGCATCTCCTATAGCCACCGGACAGATCTGGCTGAAAATCAGGCGCAGGATTTATTACGAGGGTGTCAGAGCTGCAAAGGAGACTGAATACATGGCTTTTATTGGTCTACTAAGTTAAAGTCAGAGCTTTACTACAGAAAAGTGTTACTCTAAAAAGTGAAGTGGAGATTTTTTGGTGGAAAAAAAATCTAAAAATTTTGAACCCCTAAACATCCCTGAACCTTTCATGGCAGTAGAAGCAGCCTCCTCCCTCTTGATAGAAGAAAGTAGAGTTCTCATTCCTAAATATCCTGCAAAACTCTAAGGCAGATGCTTAGTCAGATGATGCTTATCTCCTCAGTCTACATCCATTACCCTCAATGCTTCCAGGCCAAAAGCCAATATTAGGTCTCAGCACAGCCTAAACAGGCAAATATAGTTTTTTATAAACTGAAGGAATTCCAGGGACTGTTAATATGTACCAGCAGAAACAGAAGAATATATCTGAGTGGTCTTGAGGGTAATACAATGGATTATGGTTCGTGTAGAAGGAGGAGGTAAGGCAGGATATAAGCTGAAAAGGGGATAATTCATTGATTTGGAAGCCTATGACTCAAAGTTCAGTGTCCTAGTAAGGATACTTGGAACTGGTCCTAATATACTGCTTGGGTGGCTCCTTAAAGCTTAGACACAATGATGGGTCTATATTAAATGAGACAGAGATAATGAAACTTCCTTGGAATGATAATAAGAAAGGGATCAGAACACTTAATAAAAAAAGTTGTCTTTGAGTCAATTCCGACTCATAGCAACACTATAGGACAGACTACAACTGCCCCATAGGAGCAGCTGGTATAGTCGAACTGCTGACCTTTTGGTTAGCAGCCTTAATGCTTAACCACTGTGCCACTAGGGAATAAGAATATTGAAATAAATTTACTATGAAATTCTCACTGGGAGAACTCAGAGGACATATCTTCACCAAGATAATAAGAAATGTATTAGTGACAGAGGCACTGGCATCTTTGAAAAGCTCAATGAGCATGTCTTCTGCAGGCAGGGAGTGACAGTAGGAGATGCTTCCTATGAGTTCACTAGTATCAACAGGAATTATAGGATTCCAGAATAGCAGAGGCCAAGTCTGGTACTTAAACATCAGAGCAAGGGTAGCATGGCAGTATACTCACAGAAATTAGTGATGATATATGGTGTGGGACTTAAAATTAACCTTACCCAAAGAATTTGATTTTTGTCCTTGGTTCCTGACAGATAACCACTAAAACCTTGGAATTTCCCCAATGATTGAAGTGTTTTTGTTGGGGCCTCCAGACCACACCTGCTATGCTAATGAGGTGACTCGGGTGGGGACTCGCCAGGCCAGAAATATCACTGAGTGATATCAGCTAACCTCATGCCTGTGTAAGGAGGTCCCAGTAGAGGTTATGGACATAGAAGCTCCATAATTGTCACAGTTGGTGATAGACATTGGTGTATAGGGAGGGCGGGGTGTTGTTTGGGACTTGGAAGCTTCATATTGGGAATCGTAAGTATAGTGCTTTTCGTGAGTTCTGTGAGTTGTTCTAGCAAATTACGGAATCCGAGGGAATGGAGAGGGCAGATCAGAATTGAGGAGCAGCCCTGGGGCCCCTTAGCTTATGGCTGGTACCCCAAGGGGATAGAAGGAAACCTCAAATTTGTAGCAAGCGGGTCAGAAGTGAGAGTGTTAGGGGAAGTCTCAAACTTAAAGCTGGCATCTGAGGTCTTGGGCAGTCTGAAAGACTGTGCTCCTTTAACTTGTGAGGTCTGTCCTACCTCCAGGTGGTTAGAATCAAAGGAAAAAGTTCTGAATGTGCAGTTTGTGTCAGAACAGAAGTGAAACAGAGAGGAACAGAAGTAGAGTACATTGCATTGATCCACAGAGTTGGTGTCAGAAATGGGATTTGATTTTCCACACAGATGGCTAATAGATTATGGCGCCTCAAGAGCCAAGACAGGTGATGTATTAGTCATCTAGTGCTGCTATAACAGAAATACCACAAGTGGATGGTTTTAATGAAGAGAAGTTTATTTCCTCACGGTCAGAGTAGGCTAAAAGTCCAAATTCAGGGCGTCAGCACCAGGGGAAGGCTTTCTCTCTCTGTCGGCCTTCTTCTCTTTGGTGTTCCCCTGGACTAGGAGCTTCTCTGTGCAGGGACCCCAGTCAAAAGGATGCACTCTGCTCCCAGCCCTGCTTTCTTGATGGTATGAGGTCCCCCTGTCTCACTGCTCACTTCTGTCTTTTATATCTCAAGAGATTGCCTCAGGACACAATCCAGTCTTGTAGATCAGGTCCTGCCTTACTAACACAACTGCCACCCATCCTCCCTCGTTAACATCATAGAGGCAGGTTTACCACATACAGGAAAATCACACAGTACCAGGAATCATGGCCGAGAGAAATTGATACACACATTTTTGGGGGGACATAATTCAAACCATGACATTCCACCCCTTGGCCCCCCAAAAATCACATCCTTGCAACATGGAAAACATATTCACCCCATCATATCATAGCAAAAGTCTTAACTCCAAGTCCAAAATCCAAAAATTCCTCTTCATCTGTGAAATCTAGAATACAAGTTATCTGCTTCCAAAGGTACAATGGCAGAACAGGCACAAGCTAGACATTCCATTACAAATGGGAGAAACTAGAGAAAAAGAAGTAATAACAGGCACCAAGCAAGTCAGCAGAACACATTACATTAGCCCTCAAGGCTTTGAAAATAATCCTCTGTTCTCTGAGACAATTTACACAATGGCCCTGCCCTCCAGACTCTAGGTATTGGCCACAGTCTCTGGATTCTGAGTGGAAGCCCATCAGCCCTGGGCTTCAGCTCTGCCTTCCAGGCCCACTGGGACAACAACTCTGCTCCTTTGGCTTTAGGCGCACCATTCTCCCAGTCCATCTGAGTGGTGACTCCTCCCTTAGAAGCACCAGGGGCCATTGCTCCACCCTTTGAAACCCCTGAGATCATGGCCATACCTTTTGAGACTGAGGTAGCTCGCCTTTTTGTGTCCCTTGTCTCTTCAGCTTCTGCTTCTGTTTCCTGTGTCCCCTTGGCCTTCAGGCCTCACGCCCACATCTGCCCTGCTGGAGCAAGTGTTCCAAAGCTCTGTAGCTCTACCAGTATAAGTGCCCAGAAGCACCCCACTCTGCCAGAAAGCCTCGTGCACACAGACACTCAGCTCTCTCGCTCCGTGGGTCGGCTCCAGCGCCATCTCGCACTGGTCTCCTGGTTCTGCTGCTGCCGCTTCTCTGCTGCTGTAGGTTCTCTGCTGCTGCTGGTCCTCTGTCACTTCCGCACGTCTATCCATTCACAGTTTTAAAACCACTTCCACATTTTAGGTATCTCTTAGAGCAGCATCCCACTCCTGGTACCAAATATCTTAGGCTGCGTTCTCTAGAGAAGCAAAACCAGTAAAGTGTATAAATATATATATAGAGAGAGATTATATCAAGGAAACAGCTCACATGATTGTAGAGGCTAGAACGTCCCAAGTCCATGGATCAGGGTAGAGGCCTCTCCCAAGTCACAGCTGCAGAAGCTGGCAAACCCAAGATCAGAAGGTCGGAGAGCAGGACTCCCACTCACCGGCTGTGCAGATCAACGAATCCCAGGTTCGGCAGATAAGCTGACAGCTCAAGTCCCAAGAACGGGAGATGAGACAACAGGAAGCAGCCGCAGGATCCAGAGAAAGCAAAAAGCCAGAATGTCTGCTTATATACAAATGCGGGCCACACCCCCAAGGAGAATCCCTTTCATCTGATTGGCTACTCACAGTATATTCAATCATGGGAGTGATTACATTAAAACACGGAGAATCATGGCCCAGCCAAGTTGAAACACAATCTCAACCATCACAGGTGATCAGCCGATTTTGATGTTACTTGATGGAGCCCTGGTGGCACAGTGGTTAAGAGCTTGACTGCTAACCAAAAGGTCAGCAGTTCGAATCTACCAGCAGCTTCTTGGAAACCCAATGGGGCGGTTCTACTCTGTTCTACAGGGTCGCTATGAGTAGGAAACAACATTAACAACAACATAAAAAAATACAACAAAACTCGGGCAATTTGAAGGCTGAGGCAAGTCATCATATTGCAAAATCACAATCCTTTACCCAATTCCCAAATCTAAATCAGTTCACAGATCCCGAGTACATTAATTCAAGGGGAAGTTAGATTCCCTTAAGGAAGTTCCCCCACGAGCATATATGATCAACTTTCCTTTAATAATTCCCTAAAAAAAACCTGTGACCCTGCACTCAGGAAAGGAGAATAGCTAGATATTTTTAGGACATTGAGACCTGAGGATCTGAAATCGCATCATGGATTCTCTTGTTTTTGAGGGAGTTTATGGAGGCCAATGATAAAGATAATTGTGGCCCAAGTTCATATCACAATAGTCCAAAACTTCTCCTGACTGATCAGTAATTTATTCCCCAGGCTTTAAGTGTGTAATTGAGTAGATACTTTCAGTAACTGGCATAACCTTCACATTAATTATTTGATCTACGGAATAAGAGCTATATAGTTGGAAAGTATAAGTGGAAGCCTTTAACCTGCCACTGAACTTTGTCAAGACTGTAAAGAGACACAGTATTGCAATTCAGGAAGAATTTTAGTGCTTACTACTACCCTTAAAGACTTAAAATATATATGATTGGTGGTTCACATCATTTTTTTTTTTTTTCAGTTTACCTGTTTTGTCTCTGAAAAATCCAATGATTGCAACTAATAGACTATTATAAACTTAACCAGGAAGCAGCCTCAGAAGTGGTTCTTTACTGAAATATGTCAACACAGCCTCTGGCACTTTATATGTGGCTACTGATAAACTGCATACTTTTTTTTTAACCTCTATCATTAAATAAGGTGGAAAAGTGTTCTCTTTTACATAGGAGAGATAGCAGTACACAATCATGGTCTTTCCTCCAGACTGTTAACTATCTTGCTCTCTGTCCTTAGCAAACCTCCTATTTCACAGGGAACTCTTGACATTCTGCAGAACACCATAGTGGTTCATTACATAATGTGTAATAATGCTAATTGGACCTGGTGAGCAGTAAATAATCTGGTAAAACAGAGAATTCCCGGTGCAAGATAAACTCCATGAAGATTCAGGGATCTGCCCTATTGCCAAGTTTATAGGAGTCCAGTGGTTGGGAGAATGCCAGGACATTCTGTTTAAGATACAGACAAGTTGCTGCACTTTGCACCCTCTATAATTAAGAAAGAAGCACAGTACTTCATGGCACCTTTTTAATTTGGAAGAAATTTATACTGTACTTGGAAATTCTGTTTTGACTTATTTATTAAGTGACCTATAAGCCTATCAGTTTTGAATAGTGCACAGAAAAAGAGAAGATTCTGCACCAAATCTAGACTGGGTATAAGATGTCCTGGCACTCAGGTCATATGACCTATCAGATCTGATGATGCTAGAAATATCCATGTTGGATAAGAACACTATGTAAATCTCTAAAGCCACAATAGAAGAGTCACAGCACAGACTGAAAATTTTGGATCAAAACCGTGCTTTCTGTAGCATAGAACTACCAGCCTTGAAAAATAGCTTCGGTAGTGCTACAAGACCCTAACAGAGACTTAAGACCTGATCATGGGATACAAGGTGACTATGGATTACAGCTGCCCATCATGTCACACAACAGGCAACAATCAACTAGGTGGTGGAAATGGGACATTCAAAATCATGCCTCAGTAGATCTAGAAGGCACAAGTAAGTTACAAAATAGAAGACGCAGATCCCGTTTTAGCTAACTCTGACATACACTTGGCCTTTTGAGGAAGTTCCTTAGACCTAACTGACCAATAAAGAAAAGACCAGGACTTAATTTACAGATTATTTGATACTGGTGCTGGCCGCAAATTGACCAATGCTGTTCTGTAATCCCAGTCAGGAGTGAGTCTAAAGGACGATGCTGAAGAGAACACTACTTAGTAGGCAGAGTTGCAAGCAGTACACTTGCTCGTTCACTCTGTATGTAGCTTTTTATGTCTTACATTAAAGCTCACAAGAAAGTATCCACTGCAGAAGGAACATTAGGCATCCAAATGACAGGATAATTTGTTCTAGTAATGTCAGCCAAGCTTTCTCATCAGCTACTCATTGCTCGAGAAATCGTCCATGGATGAACATAAAACGGTTATACATGGATCCAACAGCAGGGTTCTTTATCACCAAGACTGATTAGATTACTGTTGCAGCTGAATAACTAACTTGTCAGCAACAGAAAATGACACTGAGCCTTCAATATGGCAGCACCCCTCAAAGAGAATAAAACCAAACCATTTGCCATTGAGTATTCCAACTCATTGTGATCCCATGTGTGTCAAAGAACAACTGTGCTCCATAGGGGTTTCCATGGCTGATTTTTCAGAAGTAGATTACTAGGTCTTTCTTCAAAGGTGCCCTGGGACAACTAGAAGCTTCACTTTTTTGGTTTATGGCCAAGCACATTAACTGTTTGCACCACACAGCGACTCCTTCAAAGAGAATAGCTATCTATTTTTTGGCATTTCGTCCACACCTGACCTTTAATCTCCTGGAGAGTAAGTGATGAATCTTTACCACACTCAACATCTACTCTGGAATATGGACTTGTCTTCTCTTTCCAAAGTGCCTCTTCCAGCACCATCATCCATTGACATTGTATGTTACTCAATAGTGAATGATAGTAAGGGATCCATTTATGGAAAAGGGGGTGCAGCAGTGGGAAAATAATAGCACGATCCTCTAGCTTTATTATAAACCTTCCCACCCAGAGCATCCAACCTAACAAAAATGTGTGGTTTTCCTGCTAAAGACTCAGCTAAATTGTCAGCTTAGGGACAAGAGCCTGTGGGGCTGGTGTTCTTTCCTCCAGAATGAGTTATATATGCTGAATCAAAAACCAAAAGCTGATACTGTGGCCCAATAACGAGACTACATGAGTCCGTAAACCAAGGAGTTGAAATATAATCAATCCTTAGTTTCATCACTTTCATTGACACACTGCAGCCTTTTTGCTTCCTATTCCCACAACCTTAGGTTCAGAATAGAGGTCCTGGTTTGGGGGCAGGAAGAAAGAGTCCTTCCACCAGGGTATACAGTAAGGGTTTTACTAAACTTGAATCTGTAACTTTTATTTTGGGCTTCTCATGCCAAAGGATCAACAGGCAAAATGTAAGTAAATAAAAGAGTTACTATACTGGGAGACTAATTGAATGACTACCTTGAGGGGCTACAGCATATATAGTGGTACAGTGAAGACAGTGTTCGGAAAATAGGTGATTCATGGGGGCATGCTTTGATGTTTCTGTGCTTACTGATAACTGTGAACAAAAATTGAAACAATCATGGACCAATAAAGCAATTCAACTAAAGATTCATACCCTTCGGGGCTTAAAGATGTGGATCATCTCATTAGGCAAGCAACCTAGTGAAGTGGAAATTCTGGCTAAGAATGAGGCAAATCTAGAATGGGTGCTTGAGGTGGTAGATAATGATTATCAATTTTGGCCTCAAGACAAGTCATACCATTGGGACACCGAAATACCAGAAACAAGACCAGTCGTTGTGCAGTCGATTCTGACTCATGGTGACCCCATGTGTGCAGAGTAGAACTGCGCTCCATAGGGTTTTCAAACTTGTGACTTTTCAAAAACAGGTCACCAGGCATTTCTTCTGAGGTTCCTCTGGGTGAGTTCCAACTGCTAATCTTTCAGTTAGTAGTTGAGTGCTTAATCATTTGCACCATCCAAGGAGTATTTCAGTTGTTCAAATAACCATTTAGACTTAGCAGTGAGTTTTAATAGATCTGAGTACCTCAAGGATGGGACTGTGTATACAACCCTTGTGCCCTATTTCAAATCCTCCCAATGTCATCTCTTACTCCAGTTGTGGCAATGTCATGGATTGAATTGTGTCCCCCAAAAATATGTGTCAACTTGGCTAGGCCATGATTTCCAGTATTGTATGATCTGCCACCATTTTGTCAACCGATTTGATTTTCCTACGTGTTGTAAATCCTACCTCTTTGATTTTGATGAGGTTGGATTAGCCGCAGTAATGTTAACAAGGCAGGACTCAACCTACAAGATTAGGTTATATTTTGAGGCAATCTCTTTTGAGATATAAAAGAGAGAAGTGAGCAGAGAGAACTCATACCACCAAGAAACTCATACCACCAAGAAACAAGAGCCAGGAGAATAGCACTTCCTTTGGACCCGGGGTCCCTGTGCTGAGAAGCTCCTCCACCAGGGAAGATTGATGACAAGGACCTTCTCTCAGAGCTGACTGATGGAGAGAGAAAGCATTCCCATAGAGCTAGAACCCTGAGTTCGGACTTCTAGCCTCCTAGACTGTGAGAGAATAAATTTCTCTTTGTTAAAGCTATCCACTTGTGGTATTTCTGTTACAACAGCAATAGATGTCTAAGACAGGTAACTAGGCCTATGCAGCCTTCATCCAAGCTCACATAGGGCAACCAGTAAACACCTCACCACAGACCCATGGAGGACATCTCTTGCTTCCTACATGAAGGCTTCTCTAATGCTATAATGTGAGATGTCCATGGGATATCTCTTAGCACTCATGCACATGGGAACTAGAAATACAGATGAGTTATTGCCGATAGGCCATGCTTGACCAATGGGGTACAGGACCTGATGCATATGTGCCCCCTTCTTTAGTCCTGCAGACAGAGAGGTCTAAAATGCATTTTTTAATCTCCTTAGGGGTCGAACTGGAAATTTCTACCTATCATTCTTGCTGAGATTCTTTCCCACATAAACTACCTCATGCAAAACTTTGTCTCAGATACTGCTTTTGGAGAATCCAGGCTGAGGCAGCAACTGCACATTTACTCTTGAGAGTTTATATTCTAAGGACACAGACTTAACATAAAATATAGTTAGATATTTCTTCTTCCATCAGATATACTATATGTTCATGCATTTTGAACGTATGCAAATTCCCCCTACCAAATTCCCTCTTTTTTAAGTAAAAAATAATAACTGTGTTTCGTAAACTTGCAAGATTAATGTGTTCTACCTTTTAATGAATTCTACCATCACATCAAATACAGCTGAACTACCTTAAAATGTAAAAATGTCAGCTTTATTAATGAAGGGTTTTAAGGCATATTTTGGAACACGATCATGATTAGAATATATATGAAGTTCTATATGATAAAGGATTAACTTATTAACCCTGGAGCATTCTCTCAACATCAGCAAAGTTTCAGACTATTAGAAGAGAAGCAATATCTCAAGTAATTTGTAAATCTTTCTTTAGCTACATACCAAATGGGGAAAAAGACAATAGTTGTTTTCAAATAATGAAATCTGCTTGTCAAGGGAACAGTTGTCTAAGAAATAAAACCCTTTGTTTACTCTTTGTGGCTGCCTGTTTTTTACCTATTATCTATCACTTCTTTGACCTTGGAGAATTTTCTTGAAATGTGTTTACAAAGGCAAAAACAAGAGTTAAAGCAAAAATCAAAGACATTTGCAGCAACATAGAGAACAGAGCAACTTGCTTATTTTTTCTTTTATCTACATCTTTGCCAGTATTGACTCATTCGCCATTTCAGATCTTCCTCTGTCTTCCTTCATGCACTTTCTGATCTACAACCAATTTTCAAACTGTCCTTAGACATTAATGCTTATTTCTTCTCCTTTATATTATTTTTCTAATTTTTAGTACATTATTTCTTTTCTGATACTGTAGTTCTCAATTGCTTAAGTATACTTATATTTCTTATATGGATCTGCCTATCATTCTAAAGCTCTATGTAAAGTCAAATCTGCAGTTTGAGTTATCTTCATTTTTATATCACTGTGATGTTTTATCTGGAGCCCTGGTGCACAGTGGTTAGGAGCTCGGCTACAAACCAAAAGATCAGCAGTTCAAATCCACCAGCCACTCCTAGGAAACCCTATGGGGCAGTTCTCGGTCCTATAGCGTCGCTATGAGTTAGAATCGACTGTATGGCAATGGGTTTGGGGTTTTTTTGGCAGTATTTTATAGTTTATAACCATTTGATTTTCTGCGGTTATGTTTTGCACATGTATTCTGAAATCTCAGTAAACTGATTCTGTAAATATATTTGTTTAAATGATTTAAATAATTTGCTGTTATCTGTATAAATTTCTTGAATTATATATTTAGGAATTACAAAGACTAAACTCACTTCCACTGAGTCGATTTCGACTCATGGCAGCCCTATAGGACAGAGTAGAACTGTACCTTAGGGTTTCCAAGGCTATAAATCTTTACGGAAGCAGCCAAGTGTTTAACCACTGTACCAACAGAGATCCTTATAGTTAAGAATAACACTTTAAAGTAATATTTAGACAATTTTAAAAATACCATATCTCATGCAGGCGAGATTCCAGTGAGGTGGGCACTCAAATCTTTTCCCTGAGGAACTTTGCAAAATAAATCATAGTTACTAAAGTGGTCAGACTTTTTTGATCCATGTATCTCACTATTTATCCTGTCAAATTAATACAGAGATGCAGTCAAATACTTATGGGTGAAACATTTATTAATTTCAGTAGTATTTATACTCATAGAAAATTGGAAAAAAAACTTAAAATGGTTAAAGTTGTTAAATAAAATATGATTCATCTATACTATAGAATTAATGCTGTCATTTAAAAAGATATTTACATAAAGTTTTAATGTAATAATAAAATGTTCATGACATAATGTTAAACAAGGAAGAAATACTGACTAGAATATTGCATATCAAGTATTACACAGATTTTGAAAAAAATAGAGACATAGATGATATATATGCAAAAATATAATAGTGTGCTAATAAAGCTTATTTTTGAATGATTGGATATCAGATGATGTTTATTTCTGTCTTTATAATTACCTATATTTTATAGATCTTTTCTGTAATCAATATGCATTTTTATATAGGCCAGAAAATAAAACTATATTAAAAAATTAAAATCATATTCCTGGGTTCTGTTTCTTCTGGAATTAAGAAGTAGACTGGAGCTTTATCCCCACAATATCTAATCAACTAAGAGATGAACCATAAAACAAAGTTGTTCTGTGCTCCTGACAGAAACTCAAATTGAATTATATTGGTCCTGAAACACCTTATCAAGTCTAATGAGTGGGAAATGTAGATTGCCCCCAGAAACATGAATAAAGAGATGTTCTCTTCACATTGTACCTCTTCTGCTTCGTTCTTCATTGTCTTTTGCCACAGACTGACTTTCTCCACAGGACAGAACACATACACATTATATGCCCTTGAGCTTCCTGTCTTACAACCTTGGCCCGATAGATAGAATATGATTTTATTACTCACTTTCAGAATTCAGAAAGATTCTGATCACCTAGTTTAGATCAGTTGTAATTATCTGTGAGCAGGGGACAACTAACAGAAAAGCTTCCATAAAACCACATTTACAGAGCTGAAAGAGTCAGATTCCCCAGAATGGGAGGTTATTGAGAATACCATATGTCCAGTACAGTAACTATAAGTATATAAATAAATTAATAAACACTTCCTACTTGTGTTATTTCATTTAATATTTTAATACACTGGGTTATTTAGTACTATAGAACAGTGGTTTAATAGATTATGAAACTCTATTCAGAGAAATTTTTGAGATACACCCCCTAATGTGTATATTATATATTTATAATATATAAGATACATTTATTGTCTAGACTATATGTTCTCTAGAAAAGCTCTTTCCAATAGAAATATAATGTGAGCCACATCTGTAATCTTAAATTTTCTAGTATACGTTAAAAAAGTAAAAATAAACAGATGAACTTAATTTTGATAGTATATTTTACTTAACCCAATATATCCCAAATATCATTAGTTCAACATGTAGCATTAGCTATGTTCCAAGAATTTAATAGCATATGTTGCTAGTGGTTACCATATTGGGTAGCATTTCTCTACAATACATTATATATGTAAATACATCGGATATATGTTCTCTCTATGTATGTATATATATTCTATACATAGGAATTGAAGTCTAAAAATATGGAAAATAATTCAATCAATGACAGAAAAAGTACACAAAGAATGAGGTAGGTAATAGATGAGATAAATAAATTTATGATAACTCTTCATTTAACTCTAGTGACATTTCATTAAGTTGACTCCCATATATCAAGAAATATTTTTATAAATTAGAACATCTCAAAGAGCAGTATCAAAGAGAAATAAAGAGTCTGATGTTAGATAACTCAAAACAAGTATAAGGTTTCTTTTTTCAAAATGAATTTCTAAATTCTTCCTATTTTACAAGATATTTCAAAAACATTTCAACGTAAGTAGATCTGAGCGTCACTTGCTACAATTGAAATCAGGGAAGATCTTATAGCTAAATTAGAAATACATAATAATTTTCACTCTCAATGTGTATAAAATTCATAAGGAAAAACAAAACACTCTGAAAGTTCTCTTCTTATTGATATCAAAAAAGGGTTAAGTCAGCCTTGAAAACCTTGTTGTTTTTCTGTTTTTCTATGGAACTCCTTCTGAACAAAAATTTAAGATGGTTGAGGACTGCACTCATCTCCAGGTAGTCTTACACTTCAAGAATGGTCTTAGGACAATTTGGGGCTAAGGAGACTGAGACACAGAGGAAATGAAAACTAAGCTTCTAGGAGGACTTGGCTAAATGTCACCAGTCCTTTAAAATGTTGATGGGCAGCAGAAAGGGCTTGTGAGAGTGAGAGCTCTGCATCCTCCTACACAGCTCTGCCTTTTTTTTTCTTTGCTGGTGCCAACTTAATGGTCAAGTTGAACAAGAAGCTTGGTTACTGTGGGCAAGTAGAAAACAGGCAAGTTATTATCACTGTTAGTCATCTTTACTTTCCTCCTCTTGATCTTTACCTATGAGATTTAGGGGTGCTTTTCAGTTGGGAGGAGTCCCTAAATGGTACAAATGGTTAACAGGCTTGGCTGGTAACTGAAAGTTTGGCTCAGTGAGTCCCCTCAGAGGAACCTTGAAACAAAAGTCCAGCTATCTGTTTCTGAAAAATCGGCTATTGAAAACCCTATAGAGCACAGTTCTACTCTGATACATAGGACCCCCAAAAGTCAGAGTCGACTCCATGACAACTGGTGTTTTGGATCTTTCAGTTGGGAAAAAATAAATACATGTGTAATAAGAGTCTCTGCCCTACTGTAGCTGACTTAGGTATTCAACAGTAGCTTTAAAATGCCCTTTAGTGTTGACAATAATTTATCCCTTTTCTCTACCAGCTAGGTTGGAATACAGAAAAATGAATTCAGGTGCTGCCTTTCTCTGCCTTGGTAGTAACCAGACATTTTGTGGGAGCCAACAAGATTTGGATGCACATATGAACAACTGATAGCTGTTAAGGCATTTAAAATGTGTTTGAGAACCTTAAACATGCACGATAAATAAAACATCTACTGAATTATTAAATGGTTGACTTAAGAATAATAACAAATTCCCCAGACATAATAATACTGTGAGTTTAAATTTGACTTTAATCTAGCAAACATCTTTGGCATGTATTAATTAGCAGACATGTAAAGCATACTCAAAATAATTTATAGCAACCTTCCTCCTCATAAAGGAGAAGTGTACAGCAAAATAGTGATCATGTCTTCACCTTTTATGTATTATTTCCTTTTCTTTCTTTTTGCATATGTGTTACTGAGAATTGATTCATGCCTTTGAATGTATGCAATTTCCCCTTTGTTATGTAACTAGGATTTTACAGCCCTGATTGAAGATACTTATAGAATCATCTTTTCTTTTTTCAGCAATGGTATACCACACATTTTCCTTTTCTGAAACATTACTTTCCTGCACACTCTGGTCTTATGTATACAGCATGGCCCACATCTGATGCTCTCTGGAGCTGCTTTGTTTTATTGCTGAAGCTTCTCCTTGTGCTCACTATTGCCACTCTCTCTCTCACTTAGATCTACCCTCACAGGATTAAGTTTTGTCCCCTACCCAGCTGTCAGTTCGTTGCTCTGTGGTAACTTGCGTGTTACTATGATGCTTGAACCTATGTCACCAGTATTTCAAATACCAGCAGGATCATCCATGGTGGACAAATTTCAGTGGAGCTTTCAGACTAAGACAGACTAGAAAGAGAGGCTTGGCGATCTACTTCCTAAAATTAACTAATGAAAACTCTATGGATCACAATAGAATGTTGTCCCATATAGTGCTGGAAGATGAGCCTCTAGGCTGGAAGGCATTACAGAATGTCTGCAACAATGGACTCAAACATACCAACAGTCATGAAGATGATGCAGGACAAGGCAACGTTTAGTTCTGTTATACATAATATTGCCTTGAGTTGGAGCTGACTCGAAAGCAACTAATGACAACACAAAAATATATTGCTCTCATGCATTCTGAGCTCACAGCTTTTGTCTATAGATTTTGCTTGCCTTAGTACCAAGGCAGCATCTTTTATGCCATTTACCTTGAAAGGCTTGTGCCGACCTACCTTATCTATTTTGTCACCAACTCCAACCCTGTCATTCAGGCCATTGATGTCTCTGAAAACATTTTTTTACTCTTTTTTCCACATAATGATAGGACCTATTTACTTTCTAATGAAGCAGCATCATTTCAGAGTAAGAAAACTGGCTTTTATGTTCACCTGAAGGACCATCACTTAGGGAAGACATATTTTCAAGCATTCTTTTCCAAATGACATGACAAATTTAAAATAAATTTCTTCCTCTGGATCCTTAAGAACTGATTTTTTTTGCTTATGAACATTTGCAGCCCACAACAGGTAAGTCACAAAAGCACAGCATGCCCTGCTTTCTAATGATAACTGCACAGCAGGAACATTTCAAAAGATCTGGATTTTAATCAAGTGTCCAAAGTTTTGCTTCCTTAAGGAGGTTTCTGAAAAATTCATAACCTCAATAAAACAAGGATTGAAACAATATAAAGACTTTTCTCTTTGAATAGTGCTGTGATCAGGCCAACACTTGACATGTTTATTTGATAAAGAATTTTAAAAGAGAAAATTGACTTTCTATTGATTAGAATTTTAGAACTCTATATTTGAGTTGCATTCTCTATATTTAAAGTGATTTTACTTGCAGTTTTTCTTTTTCCCCCACAGGTTTTGTGAGGTTCATAGGACAGGTACTGTTACCTCTTTTGACAAATGAAGAGACTCAGTGTAAGAGAAGCTACAAGAGATTAGGTGACTTGTTCAAGCTGACACAGATACTGAATAGTGGAGACAGAACTAGATTCCAGGGTTACTGATTGCTAACTAATCCTGTAATGAATCCACTACAGGTTCAATCTCTCAATAAATTACTTTCTAATTCCCCAGAATTTATTCATTCAAGTTATTAAATTTTTATTATGCATTAGACATTATGCTAAGAAAAAAAAAAAACACCATTGCTGTTAAGTGGATTCCAACTCATAATGACCCTATAGGACAGAGTAGAACTGCCCCATAGGTTTTCCAGGGAGCAACTGGTGGATTTGAACTACCAGCCTTTTGGTTAGCAGCCAAATGCTTAACCACTGTGCCACCAGGTCGTACTCTAAGACAATATACTGGGTAAACACTGATAACAATGTCTTTGACTCTGGTTACTTACCTGGAAGAGTCAAGAAAGACTTCAAATAGGAAGATATACTTTAACTTATTCATGAAAGATAATTAGAATTTTCACCAGGTGTATGGTGTTCTATGTACTGGGTAGGATAAAGGAAATTCACAAAGAGCATAGTGTCGCTACGAGTCAGAATCGACTGGACGGCAATGGGTTTTGTTTTTTATTTTTTGTTTATATGCAAGGGCAGAAAAAAGAGAGGAACAACAATAAATTGCTTCAGATGGTTGGAATTGCAATGTGTAAAGTGGTTGGAATTGGGGGTTGGGGGTAGAGATGGTGAGGGATGGTAGTGACTGAAAATGACATTAAAAAAATATACACACACACACATTCACATACATATACACCCATGTATTATATACATATATATATATATATATATATATATATACATATCTTAAGGAGAAAATTATCAGAGGATTTCAGGCATGGGATGTGGTAAAGGTGGAAGTAAATTCTTTGACACTCATTACATCAAGAAGTGGACTCTATGTCCCCACTCCATGAATCTGGATGTGTGCCCAATTGAATATGGTCTGTGACTGCGTGACCAATTGAATAGGATGTAAATGAACCTTTGCCAGTTTCCAGGCCTGGTCCTCAAGTAACTGACAGCTTGTACTTCCTGTCTCTTGAAATACTTGCCCTGGGAACACAGCCACCATGCTGTGAGGAAACCTGAACTCCACAGAGAGAAATCGGTTCCCTTAGCTGTCATCCCATGTTGCCAGTCATGTAAAGGAGCCACTTAAAAGTAGATCCTCAGCCTCCATATAGACACCCCAGCTGATGCTGCATGAACTGTTTCCTCTGAGCCCTGAACAACTGCAGATTCATGAAAAAATAATAACGATGATTACTGTTTTAAGCCACTAGGTTTAGGGTGGTTTTCCTGCAGCAATAAACCAGTCACAGTACAGTGGATTCCTACTCATGGCTACCCCATGTGTGTCAGAGTAGAACTGTGCTTCATAGGGTTTTCAATGGCTGATTTTTCAGAAATAGATCACCAGACCTTTCTTTGGAGGTGCCTCTGGGTGGTCTCCAACCTCAGCCTTTCAGTTAGCAGCCCAGCATGTTAACCGTTTGCACCACCCAGGGACTCCTGCATGCAACAATAGGTAACTGGAGTATGGGGTGGGGGTGGGGGGAGTGGTTCATAATGACATTTATAAGAAAGGTCACTCTGGACACTGATATGTGATGGATGGATTGGCTATTTCATTTGATTATAGGGAGATCTGATAGGTGAGGGGGGAAAATGATCGCAGATTAAATGCTTCCGTGAATCTGATACCAATAATAATTTTAAGCCCAGAAGGTAAAGCGTGAACTGTAATGATTTCTGCAAACATCAGCATTTTAGGAAAGCTTCATATTAAGCAAAGTTCAGGACATTCCATAAAATAAGATTCATATTCTAAAAATGCTGGGCCATCATTGAATATTCATATCATGATGATAGAAAAATAAATGTACTGAACACAGGAAAACAATCTTAAAATATGAAAACATGCTCTCAAAGAGACTGTTCAAATTTGAAAGCATTCCTTAAATCCCAGAATAGAAGCTAAAGCTGCTTGAAAGTTGCTGAAATACCCCTTATAGCTGATCATTTTTAATTCTGTTTTCCTTAAGAGCACATTATTTTATTATAATATATAACCCTTGATTAATATCCCCGAAAGGCCTTTAGAAATATAACAATCTCTTCTTGCCCAACTATACTTGAAGCTTTTTTGAGAAGACATGTGAAGTGATTGGTTTTTGTTTTGTTTTGTGTTTTTGTGCATTGGGCGATTTCTTCATTTCCATAAATGGGTTGATAAAAGATTATCATCTTTATAATTCCTACTTTTATCCATAATGACAGGGTTGAAAGTGTTCTAATGGTCCTGAAACATCTGTCACCAAAGTAGAAGCCTTTTCTAACTAACGTTGCTGAGCATGTCTAGCACTTGCATTTTATCAATCATGTACTGTTACATACATACTCTGTTTTGGGGATAATGATGTGATACACGGATATTGAAATTCATTTTATAACAAGCCCTGTTGTTAGGCTCCCTACATTCCTTTGATGATGAATTTAAAAGGAATTTTCATAGGCCAATGGCAAAGAAAAAATGATCAGTTAAGCCCTAGGAAAAAGCAGATAAAAACAAAAAAGAGGTGTTTGTCAACTCACTAGGAAATTATCTTGCAGGGTTTAGCACAAAATAAATAACACAGCACCTTCTGCCTCTGGGAAATTTGCTTTGGGGCTAAGAAGAAAAGATGCTGAGACAGTTATGCAACTGTTGAATTGAAGAATATCTACATACTGGCAAAAAAAAGCTGTGTAAAAAGATAAAATAGCAGCCATGATTTTAAAGCTGGAGATTCTATATAAAAATTCAGAAATCCTGCTCCTCTTGTAAATGGAATAACTGGCAGGATTGGGCCTTCAATCCTACATGGTGACCTCAGGCTCGGCAGCATAGCAGCTGCTCAATTTAGAAGGGGCCTGCAGCTCTGCTCAGTGCCCGCCTCCCCCACCCCCCGCTGCCATTATACTTCCCCCACTAAGGCAGAGTGGCCAATTCTCATTTATCATCTCACTTAAACTGTTATATTTCTCATAGTAAAATATTTTTATATCCATATTTCTAGCAGAGCCTTGGTAGTACAGTGCTAACCAA
Source organism: Trichechus manatus latirostris (assembly GCF_000243295.1). Taxonomy (NCBI): domain Eukaryota; kingdom Metazoa; phylum Chordata; class Mammalia; order Sirenia; family Trichechidae; genus Trichechus; species Trichechus manatus. Next base: position 1,130,382 of record NW_004444248.1, read on the forward strand.
AATGTTGGCAGTTCAAATCCACCAGCCGCTCCTTGGAAACCCGATGGGGCAGTTCTACTCTGTCCTATAGGGTCAAGTAAGAAAATAAAATTTAGGCAGAAAGGGCAAATGCTTCCAGAAATATTTCTTACACTCATATCATTTCGCTCCTTCATATTATATTCCTGGCCCCCATAGGAATTTGGTCTCACTTCCCCTTATTTTAGGCAGTCAAGATGAACTATTTGAAAAACAACAGCAGCAACAACAAAAAACTGTTTACTCAGCTTCCGCAGGCCTGAATAAACTTGATAATACATCAGTTTTGATTTTGTTCTCTTTCAGAAAAGTTGCTCATTGAGAAAATCAATCCAACAGTCCTTCCGTTGGCCTTTGAGCCATCTCACAAAATGGGCATCTATTTATTTTACGGTGTTTTAGGTGCAAGTTTACAGCACAAATTAGTTCCTCATTCAAAAATTTATACACAGATTGTTTTGCGACATTGGTTGCAATCTTTACAATGTGTCAGCACTTTCTCCCTTTCCTCCCTGGGTTCTCTGTGTCCATGTGTGCAGTTTCTCTGTGCCTTCTGCCTTCTCGTCTTTGCTTTTGGTCAGGTGTTGCCCATTTGGTCTCATATACTTGATTGAACTAAGAAGCACATTCCTTACATGTGTTATTGTTTTTGTTTTATAGGCCTGTCTAATCTTTGGCTGAAAGATGGACTTCAGGAGTGGCTTCAGTCTGAGTTAGCAGGGTGTCTGGGGGCCATAGTCTTGGGGGTTCCTCTAGTCTCTGTCAGACCAGTAAGTCTGGTCTGTTTTTTTTGTGAATTTGAACTTTGATCCATATTTTAATCCTGCTCTGTCCAGGACCATCTATTGTGATCCCTGTCAGAGTGGTTGGTGGTGGTAGCCGGGCACCATCTAGTTCTTCTGGGCTCAGGCTGGTGGAGGCTGTGGTTCATGTGGTCCATTAGTCCTTTGGACTAATCTTTCCCTTGTGTCTTTGGTTTTCTTCATTCTCCCTTGCTCCAGATGAGGTGGGACCAGTGGAGTATCTTAGATGGCAGCTCACAAGCTTTTAAGACCCCAGACACTACTCACCAAAGTAAGATGTGGAACATTTTCTTTATGAACTATGTTATGCCAATTGACCCAGATGTCCCCCAAAACCATGGTCCCCAGGGGCATTTATGGTTTTGGAGTTGCTTTTTCTTCTCGACAAAGATGTTAGTCTCTGCCCTGCACTTCTCATGTATTTTAAACACTTCCCAGCTTCAGATTTCAACAGCCCATAGCAGTGGAACAGTGGTTAAGTGCTTGGCTGCTAACCAAAAGCTCAGCAGTTCACTAGCTGCTCTGCAGGTGAAAGATATGGCAGTCTGCTTCCGTAAAGATGTGTAGCCTTGGAAACTCTATGGGGCAGTTCTACTCTGTCCTATAAGGTTGCTATGAGTTGGAATCATTTGATAGCAACAGGTAACAGTTAGCAGTCTGTTGAGTTGGCCCATTAACTCAGTCAGCCTATCCCAAACACTGCAGTCAAAGCAAGAGTGAGCAATGATATCATATTCATCCCACCAATTTCTCACTCCTGCATCCAACTGCAGTTCTCAGTTTCCTGTAATGATCTCTTTATCAGAAGACAGCAAGTCCAAAATATATTCAGAAAACAGAAGTCTTCCTGTTATTTAATAAAATGGATTTAAAGTGAATTACTCAGGTAAATGCCTGGAGTTTTCATTTTGTTTTGCCTTGCTCTCTAAAAGTAATCTTATAATCTTTGTGTGGAGTTTGGAATATAAGGCTGTGCCTTGCATAAGGAAATGATCACATCTCACAAATCCAATGTGAATTATTCCAAGTGTCCATGCTGCCAACTATGGCCTCGCAAAAGCAAAATGCCCTGAGCAGTATCTGAGCAGTATCATCTATGATTACATAATGTCGGTAATTCAAAAAAGTAAACAGAAAACCTACTACTAAAATATAGATATATAGACATATATTTTCAAGTGGATTCCAACTCATGGTGACCCCATATGTGCAGAGCAGAATTGCACTCCATAGAGTTTTCAATGGTAGATTGCCAGTCCTTTCTTCTGAGGTGCCTCTGGGTGGGTTTGAACCGCCAACCTTTCAATTAGAACTCAAGTGCTTATCCGTTTGTGGCACCCAAGGACTTCTCTAAACATAGACAGATATAGATTGCCAGACATAGAGGAACCAGATGAAAGCATTAATAGGCAATCAACAAAAATCTGAGCAGAGATTAAGCTGTCTTCAGTTCAGGGCTGTACTGTTTGGTAATTAACATCTGTTTCAGGACTGCATAGGTAGAGAAAAGTTAATAGCATTGCTGCTGAGCCCTTATCTGCTTTCTTTACTCAGTGGCAGTTATACTGATTTCTGTAGGCCTAAAGGCAGAAGAAGTCTCTATTGAAGCTTCAAAATGGAAAATAATAGCCTAATTAAATGAAAGGATTTTCCTCTGTCCTGGAGCTGCTGGGGAGAATACAAACCATTCATCAGAGGGTTCAAGTTTTTGTGCAGCAGCACAGATGATGGATAAAAGTTCAGGTGCTCTGTGATTAGTGCTGGACAAGTGTTTCTGGCAGACCTCCAGTGACCAAAGACACAGCACTACTATATGGCCTGCCAACCTGCATCCTTAGGAAATCTCATGTCACACTCATTCAAAACTCTGAGTTGTAATTGCTATGTTCTGAGACAACTGAAGTGATAATCTGCCTCTTCACAGTGTGTATTTCCAGAGGAGTTCCTCTGTAGTGGTGTCAAGAAGAAAAAAAAAACTGTTGCCATTGAGTCAATTCCGACTCATAGTAACCCTATAGAGCAGAGTAGAACCGCCCCATAGGGTTTCCAAGGCTGTAGTCTTTATAGAAGCAGACTGCTACATCTTTCTCCCATGAAGCATCTGGTGGCGTCAAGAAGCTAACTCTAAATCTTCCCAAAATCACTGAGGCAGCAAAGATTCCCACATAAAATGCATGAAATGTATCACCTTGTCATTAATTATCAACAGCAGATCTGTTGATAATCTGCAGCAGAACCATCTTGGGGGGAGGGGAGTTAAAATGCAGATTGCTGGGCCCACTCTAGATCAGAAAATCAAACTCTCCAATCTTTAAATTCAGACATCTGTATTTTTAAGAATTCCACAATTCTTATTCACATTAAATTTTGAGACTTCCTGTTTCTAGGTTATTCTTTCATTCAACTAGAATGTATTGAGTACTTATCTTTTAGGCCCTGTCACAAACATTGTACAGTAGTGAAGATCACACACATAGTATGTGCCCTCACTGAACCTATAGGCTTGTAGAATAGAAAATGAATAAGTAAATGAGCAAATATATTGTTACAAATTTTGATTGTTGCTATGAAGAGAAAAGGGTTCCATTACAGACAGCAAATACAGGAAAGCAAGAAACCAACCAGGTAGTAAATAAAGAGAATATTATCTGTGGAAACCTCTTCTCTCCTCAAAACATATCAGTTTTTTGCAATATGTAAAAATTCTGATTCCTAACTTAAGACCTTAGGAAAGCTTAAGGCCAATTTTAAGGAGATTTAGAATAATTTGGTTCTGTTCATCTATTAAAAAAAAAAAACAGTTGCCAAGTGGAGTCAACTCTGACTCACAGTTAGCCTATGGGACAGAGTAGAACTGCCCCATAGGGTTTCCAAGGAGTGGGTGGTGGATTTGAACTGCCGACATTTTTGGTTAGCAGCCAAGCACTTAACCACTGGCACCACCAGGGCTCCATTTGTGTATAAGCATATGCAAATGTTCTATTACGTTTGATACTCATAGCAAACCTATGACATCATCAAAGCAAGTAATATCATTCCCATTTCCAGATGAGGAAAACTAAGATATCAAGAGACTTGACCATGATCATCAAACAAATTAGTGGTGAAAGTTGATATGGGTCTTCTTGTTCGGAGTTAACTGTAGTGCTCTCTCCACTGACCAGATGAAGGGAGGACTCAACAGGGACCCAAAGCAAAAGATGTTTTAGGTCATTCCAGAAATGTATTCCCTACAAAGGAAGGTTAAACTTATCTTAGTAGAGTGTAATGCCTTCTGCCTATTAATCATCACTGACAAAATTCCTTTTGCTAATCCGGTCATATGACAGTACTTAATCAACATCCCATTATAGAAATTTTCCTGAATTCAATTCAGTTCTTAAGTTTGTATTGAGAAGAGGATATTGTGCTAGGTCCTGCAACAACGATTAATGTATAGTCCTATATTTTATAGAACTTACAAACTAGCGGGTGAGATAAATATACAGTAGTCCCCCCTTATCCATGGTTTTGCTTTCCATGGTTTCAGTTACTGGCAGCAAACCACGGTCTGAAAATATTAAATGGAAAATTCAGAAATAAACAATTCATAAATTTTAAATTGCCCTCCATTCTGGATATCTTGTTGAAATCTTGTGCCATGCCAGTCCATCCCACCCTGGATGTCAATCATCCCTTTATCCACCCTATTCACGCTGTGTACGCTACACTACCCACCTGTTAGTCACCTAGTAGCATCTCAGTTATTAGATCAACTGTCACGGTATCGCAGTGCTTGTATTCAAGTAACTCTTATTTTACTTAATAATGGTCCTCAAGCACAAGAGCAGTGATGCTGGTAATTCGGATATGCCAAAGGGAAGCTGTAAAGTGCTTCCTTTGAGTGAAAAGGTGAAAGTTCTTGACTTAATAAGGTATTTTGAGGGAGACCACATTCACATAACCTTTATTACAGTATATTGTTATAATTGTTCTATTTTATTATTAGTTATTATTGTTAATCTCTTAGTGTGCCTAATTTATAAATTAAACTTTATCATAGATAAGTATGTATAGGGAAAAAAAAAGTATATGCAGGGTTTGGTACTATCTGCACTTTTAGGCACCCACTGGGAGTCTTGGAAAGTATTCCCGGCAGATAAGGGGAGACTACTGTACAGCCAAACCAAACCCAACCCACTGCCGCCCAGTCGATTCTGACTCATAGTGACCCATTAGGACAGAGTAGAGGTCTCCAAGGCTGTGAATCTTTACAGAAGCAGACTGCCACATCTTTCTCCCACGGAGCAGCTGGTGGGTTTGAACCACTGATCTTTTGGTTAGCAGCCCAGCACTTTAACCACTGTACCACCAGGGCTCTTTAAATATACAGCAGTTAACTATAATATAGCCCAAATTTAAATAAGTACTAAATTAAAAGTTTGGCATAATAGATTTGTTCAACAAGTATTTATGAACATGAGACGGATGACTCAGGCAAAGCATTTATAAGCAGGTGATATTTAAACTCTGCTTTTAATCAGAACAATGGAGATTGACAGGTATATAATTAGGAGTAGGAGACTCCAGGCTGAGGGCAGAACACAGACAAAATTAAAGGCTGGTAAAATCATAGGTAGGAAAAATGTAAATATGGAGTTTGTTAGGTTTTATGAAATGATGTCATAAAAGAAGAGAGTGAAAGGAAGTTTGAGATTAGATCAGAGAAGATATTTACTGATTTGGTAAGAGAAAGTAAGGCAAGAGAAAACCATTGGAAGTTTGAAAGATGGAGAAATATGTTGCCAACAATATTTGAAAAAGAAGCATACTTGAATTACAAAAAGATATATAAAAAATCCAATATCCCAATTTTCTTACTGGTTTTATAGCTCTTTTGTATGTATATATAAATAAAAATGCGCAAGTTGTAACACATTCAAAGAAATGGATATATGTGATTCCATTTGGAAATCACACTTTGTCAAGAACCAGCTCAGGGAATATTGTGTGGTCCTGAGCACCTTTCTAAAGGAGATAGGCAGCTGGATGGGAGGTCCCATCTCATCACATGCATGACATTTATCTTACCTAATGGGAAATGATTTATGTATCTGCCTTTCCCTCCCTTAGATTCTGGTCTCTCTGAGCGCAAGTACCTTACCTTATTTATCTGCAATTTCTCAACATTTAGCACAGTGTCTGACATATAGAATCCAATTAATACCTGGATGGCTAATGATAAGGGAACAAATAAATAAATGATAGGTTGCAATTCTAGTATAACCAAGTTTGAAGCTTTTTAATATTTTATTTTATATGTATGTGTTTGTTCATCTTTTCCTGGATATGCTGCTTACAAATAGAATAAACCTAGACCAGATTACAACAGATTACCTCCTCCTCACTTAAACATAGTCCACCTGACCATGGAAAGATTAACTGAGAAGGTGGTCAATATGCCTTTCCACTCTGTATATATATATATGTATATATAGCCTAGAAAACCTTAAGGGACAGTTCTACTTTGTCACATGGGGTCATTACAAGTCAAAATTGATTTGACAGCACCTAACAACAACAATAGTATGCATATGTATACGTATGTGTATACATAAATATAATTTTCACCTTTAAATTTGTTTGATTAATGTATATTAACAACTATTTTTAGCAAGGTTAAAATAAAAATTTATATTTACTTTGTGCTCTCTTTCCAAGATTGAAATCAGGGCATATAAAAGTGTAGCATATTATAACTCATTTAAAAAATTGGACATGAATTTAAACAGCAATATAAAGTTATCTTGTCACAGGGATTAAACTTCTTCTTACTGATACTTTTTTTATACTGCAGCTGTAATTTCTTTAATTATCAGAATATATGAACATTGCTTTCTTAAGTGAGGTTATTATTTTTCTGTTTTATGTTATGATTAAATCTTCCTAGAAACATAGCACCACATGCTATTTATAAATAACCTCCAGAATTAGAAAACCATCACTAAATCAGGAAAAGAATATTAATAACTTATAAAATCTTGCTCAACTAAAAAATATTGAGATGGGAAATTCTCTGCATTCAAAGAATGTCTACCGAAACTGTTGGCAACTCTGAAAAGGAAGAAACACAAAGATTTGAAGCTATCAAACAGTTTTATTAGAAAGTCATACCCTTTTCAATTACCATTACTATCATGGAGTGGAATTCCCTCCAGCTGCTCTTTCTTGCCAACGTAGCAGATGAACATTCACTTTAAGGCACTGTTTTTTCAGCCATCCAATTACCAGACTTTGTGTTGAAAATATAATAATAAAGGGTTCTATAGACATATGTGATTGCAGATAGAGGATTTCCCTGGGCTCTTCTAGATCTATATCATCTGGAGGCACAAATCCGATTTTAGATTAGGTTCCAATCACCAGGCTTGACTAAATAAAAATCAAACACTTTGAGTCAATAAGGTTTTATGGTGTATTTAACACTTTACTTGGTAGAATACTTAAGATTAATTATTTAGGTGTAGCTAGCAATAAGTATCAGTTTATATTTGAAACAATGCATTGTTTTATGGTATAGGAGCTTGATGACTAAAAGGGCTGGAAATTATTCTCCTTCCTCTATCCATGAGCCCTTGACAATTTAAAAACATTTTCCCCTATCTCACAACATCATAGAGGTCAAAATGCTATGTTCTATTGGAATGAGGATCTTGAGAGTCTACATTTGAAATGTGTACAATTTCAAGAGTAATATAGCTATACAAGCTTCAACAAAAGTTTTACCCAACAAAATATTAATACATACTTTTTTGGGTTTTTCTGAGTAGACAAAGTAGCATGTTCTGGGAATACTTTAGTGAAGCT
>NW_004444248.1:1138892-1139894 GCF_000243295.1 Trichechus manatus latirostris
AGTAGGTCAATAGGAAAAAAGTAAAGCATTGAGGGTACGTTTCACAAGTACCTCAGTGATGAGCCTAGATCTGAGCTTGAGTAGTGTAAACGAACCTCTCTATTGTAATTTTTCCGGGAATCCACATATTAATAATAGTGTGTTTAGAATTGAACACAGTATTATGCTCTGCTTTCACTGTCGGGAAATAAGAGTCTAGGCCTATTCTTGGGATGAAGAATCATAGAGAAGAATATCATAGCAGAGAGAGAAACATCCCATGGGTAAGTTTGAGGCATGGTCCAGTGTATGATGGATGGCTTAGACAATAAGAAACTGCCAAGACGACTTTGTGGAACAGGCATGCGTTCTAAAACATTGATAAAATGTTTGTATTTATAAACACTATAGAATGTTTACCATAAATAGCTGGGAGGAGAACTTAGGATAAGCCTGGAATTTCCTGTGAGAAATAACCTCAATTATAGTGACGTCACTATTAAGATAAAGAATAACTTTAATAACATATTGAAGTATGGAATGCACACAAGGATTGTTCAAATGTAAATGAATTTAATTTACAGAATTACATCAAACTTTAAGTTACATTGAAAACTATGTTCAGTTAATACTACAAGTAAAAATAAATAAACAAATAAATAAAAGAAAACTCCACCAGTATTTCCCAATTATCATGAACAGTATTGTAAAAGCAATGTAGAGGCAGTGTCTGACCTCCTCCAACCTCACAAGGGGGAAGGAGAACCAAGACCAACAGCCCAAGGCTGATTCCTATGAAGTAAGGGTCAGAAATATCTCCTCTCTCCGCAATTCTGACGCTAACCATCGCTCCCACAGCACTCTCTACTGGGTTCAATAATTCATTGTAATGACCACACAGGACTCACAAACCATACTCACGATTATGGGGTTTATTAGGGAAGTAACAGGTTACAATTCAGGCTCAGGAACACTCAAGGATACAGCTCTTCCATCTGGAGAGCCGCTTCCCAGACATACTCA